>NC_084622.1:843086-963086 GCF_033978795.1 Nerophis ophidion
GCCTATCCCTAGGTGCATGTCTTTGGAGGTGGGAGGGGCCTATCCCTAGGTGCATGTCTTTGGAGGTGGGAGGGGCCTATCCCTAGGTGCATGTCTTTGGAAGTGGGAGGGGCCTATCCCTAGGTGCATGTCTTTGGAGGTGGGAAGGGCCTATCCCTAGGTGCATGTCTTTGGAGGTGGGAGGGGCCTATCCCCAGGTGCATGTCTTTGGAGGTGGGAGGGGCCTATCCCCAGGTGCATGTCTTTGGAGGTGGGAGGGGCCTATCCCTAGGTGCATGTCTTTGGAGGTGGGAGGGGCCTATCCCTAGGTGCATGTCTTTGGAGGTGGGAGGGGCCTATCCCTAGGTGCATGTCTTTGGAAGTGGGAGGGGCCTATCCCTAGGTGCATGTCTTTGGAGGTGGGAAGGGCCTATCCCTAGGTGCATGTCTTTGGAGGTGGGAGGGGCCTATCCCCAGGTGCATGTCTTTGGAGGTGGGAGGGACCTATCCCCAGGTGCATGTCTTTGGAGGTGGGAGGGGCCTATCCCTAGGTGCATGTCTTTGGAGGTGGGAGGGGCCTATCCCTAGGTGCATGTCTTTGGAGGTCGGAGGGGCCTATCCCTAGGTGCATGTCTTTGGAGGTGGGAAGGGCCTATCCCTAGGTGCATGTCTTTGGAGGTGGGAGGGGCCTATCCCCAGGTGCATGTCTTTGGAGGTGGGAGGGGCCTATCCCTAGGTGCATGTCTTTGGAGGTGGGAGGGGCCTATCCCCAGGTGCATGTCTTTGGAGGTGGGAGGGGCCTATCCCCAGGTGCATGTCTTTGGAGGTGGGAGGGGCCTATCCCCAGGTGCATGTCTTTGGAGGTGGGAGGGGCCTATCCCCAGGGGCATGTCTTTGGAGGTGGGAGGGGCCTATCCCCAGGTGCATGTCTTTGGAGGTGGGAGGAAGCCGGAGTACCCGGAGGGAACCCATGCAGTCATGCGAAGAACATGCAAACTCCACACAGGAAAACCCTGAGCCCGGGGAACAGACCCAGGACCTCCGTGTTGTGAGGCACACGCACTACCACCTGTACCACCGTGCTGCCCTATCCCTGTTTTACGATACTTCTTATTCAAAACAAAGAGACAAGAACATAGAAATGAGACATTATTATGGGTGTCTCAATTTCTTGTGGATTTTTACCATTCCCTGCAGGGTCGCACACTAAAACCCTTGCAAAAAGTAACAGAATATCGGACTCGAGCCACGACTCCTGCCGTATTGATCACCCCCGTCTAAGATGGAGTGCTAAATGTGAGACTTCACAATCTTCAGTAAACCACACATTCTTCCCGGTTGCAAGGGTCTGCTCTATGAATCTGCCCATCGCGGCTTCTTGACTTGCCACCGCAGTGCTGATGCAGTTGCCTAGCAACTGACAATGGTCCAATCACCGTCTCGTCATAGAAAACACCTGTCATGATTGCAAGGAGCTTTGATGGTAGGGTCTCTGCTGAGAGCCAAAGATCACTCAACTGAACTTCATTCCTGACACCAGGAGACAAAGCTCAACTTACACTCAGACCATCGCATTAGTATTCAGTCAACTGTCCTCACAACGTATTTTTAATCATGAATGAGGTTGTGGAAACAAAAAAATAAGATTTAGCGATACATTTGTTTCTTCAGAAGCTATGCAAAGAAGCTGTGATAAATGCGACACACATGCCGGGTGGAAAGGATGCAACTTGGACTAAGTTTACAAGGATTAGAATAGCTGAATTTCTGAAATTATTTTGGGGTCTCGATTTTCATAATGATGTGTGTGCGTCTGGGATCTAAACAGTGGATGTCGTTGTGGCTTGTGCAGCCCTTTGAGACACTTGTGACTTAGGGCTATATAAATAAACATTGATTGATTGATATTGATCACTTGAGTGGGTGTGGGTTTATCATCAACGACTAAGAGAATGCTACATGCTAGTAGCTAGCAGTTGTTGGTCAACGCCAGCTGGTTGTCCATCCATCCGCCCAGCTATCTTCTTCCGTTTATCCGAGGTCTGGTCGCGGGGGCAGCAGCCTAAGCAGGGAAGCCCAGACTTCCCTCTCGCTAGCCACTTTCATTCAGCTCCTTCTGGGTGATCCCAAGGCGTTCCCAGGCCAGCCGGGAGTATATACATTAGAAGTACATTTGAGTTGTTTATAATCCGGGGAGATGGGATGTGAATGGAGGAGGGTATTAGTAAAGTGTTGAAGTTGCCTGGAGGTGTTGTTTTAGAGCGGTTTTGAAGGAGTATAGAGATGGACTTACTTTTACACCTGTTGGGAGTGCATTCCACATTGATGTGGCGTAGAAAGAGAATAAATTAAGACCTTTGTTAGATCGGTATCTGGGTTTAACGTGGTTTGTGGAGCTCCCCCTGGTGTTGTGGTTATGGCGGTCATTTACGTTAAGGAAGTAGTTGGACATGTACTTCGGTATCAAGGAGGTGTCGCGGATTTTATAGACTAGGCTCAGTGCAAGTTGTTTGACTCTGTCCTCCACCCTGAGCCAGCCCACTTTGGAGAAGTGGGTTGGAGTGAGGTGTGATCTGGGGTGGAGGTCTAAAAGTAACCGGATTAGCTTATTCTGGGATGTTTGGAGTCTAGATTTGAGGGTTTTAGAGGTGCTGGGGTACCAGGAGGTGCAAGCGTAATCGAAGAAGGGTTGAACGAGAGTTCCCGCTAGAATCCTCAAGGTGTTTTTGTTGACCAGAGAGGAGATTCTGTAGAGGAATCTCGTTCTTTGGTTGACCTTTTTGATCACCTTGGTTGGCATTTTATCACAGGAAAGATTAGCCTCTAGAATGGAACCTAGGTGGGTGATCTCATCCTTCCTGGTGATAACAATGTCACCCACTTTTATAGTGAAGTCACTGACCTTCTTAAGTTTGATATGGGACCCAAATAGGATGGATTCCGTTTTACCTAAGTGTATGGATAGCTTGTTGTCAGCGAGCCAGGTGCAAATATTAAGGAGTTCAGCACTGAGGATTTGTTCCACCTGTGACTTGTCCTTGCCGGATACCAGCAGGACGAGTCATCCGCAAACAGGCATTCGGGTGGCATCCTGGCCAGATGCCCGAACCACCTCATCTGGCTCCTCTCCATGTGGAGGAGCAGCAGCTTTACTTTGAGTTCCTCCCGGATGGCAGAGCTTCTCACCCTATATCCTGCGGTCCTGCTAGACACCGACCTCTATTTAATAATACAACTCTAACATTTGACAACCAAACAATTAAACAAGGCGACACGGTAAAGAATCTGGGTATTATCTTCGACCCAACTCTCTCCTTTGAGGCACACATTAAAAGCGTTACTAAAACGGCCTTCTTTCATCTCCGTAATATCACTAATATTCGCTCCATTCTGTCCACTAAAGACGCTGAGATCATTATCCATGCGTTTGTTACGTCTCGCCTCGACTACTGTAACGTATTATTTTCGGGTCTCCCCATGTCTAGCATTAAAAGATTACAGTTGGTACAAAATGCGGCTGCTAGACTTTTGACAAGAACAAGAAAGTTTGATCACATTACTCCTGTACTGTATATACCTTTATATACATATATACATACATATATACCTATACTGTATATACCTTTATATACATATATACCTATACTGTATATACCTTTATATACATATATACATACATATATACCTATACTGTATATACCTTTATATACATATATACATACATATATACCTATACTGTATATACCTTTATATACATATATACCTATACTGTATATACGTTTATATACATATATACATACATATATACCTATACTGTATATACCTTTATATACATATATACATACATATATACCTATACTGTATATACCTTTATATACATATATACCTATACTGTATATACCTTTATATACATATATACATACATATATACCTATACTGTATATACCTTTATATACATATATACATACATATATACCTATACTGGCTCAACCGGAACTGGCTTCCTGTGCACTTAAGATGTGACTTTAAAGTTTTACTACTTACGTATAAAATACTACACGGTCTAGCTCCATCCTATCTTGCCGATTGTATTGTACCATATGTCCCGGCAAGAAATCTGCCTTCAAAGGACTCCGGCTTATTAGTGATTCCCAGAGCCCCAGAAAATATGCGGCCCTCTCCAAGGTTTCTCATAGTCATCATTGTCGACGTCCCACTGGGGTGAGTTTTTCCTTGCCCTTATGTGGGCCCTACAAAGGATGTTGTTGTGGTTTGTCCAGCCCTTTGAGACAGTTGGGATTTAGGGCTATATAAATAAGCATTGATTGATCTCTAAGGGAGAGCCCCGCTACCCGGCGGAGGAAACTCATTTGGGCCGCTTGTACCCGTGATCTTATCCTTTCGGTCATGACCCAAAGCTCATGACCATAGATGAGGATGGGAACGTAGATCGACCGGTAAATTGAGAGCTTTGCCTTCCGGCTCAGCTCCTTCTTCACCACAACGGATGGATACAGCGTTCGCATTACTGAAGACGCCGCACCGATCCGCCTGTCCTTCTCATGATCCACTCTTCCCTCACTCGTGAACAAGACTCCTAGGTACTTGAACTCCTCCTCTTGGGGCAGGGTCTCCTCCCCAACCCGGAGATGGCACTCCACCCTTTTCCAGACGAGAACCATGGACTCGGACTTGGAGGTGCTGATTCTCATCCCGGTCGCTTCACACCCGGCTGCGAACCGATCCACTGAGAGCTGAACATCCCGGTCTGATGAAGCCATCAGGACCACATCATCTGCAAAAAGCAGAGACCTAATCCCGCAGCCACCAAACCGGAACCCCTCAACGCCTTAACTGGGCCTAGAAATTCTGTCCATAAAAGTTATGAACAGAATGGGTGACAAAGGACAGCCTTGGTGGAGTCCAACCCTCACTGGAAACGTGTCCAACTTACTGCCGGCGAAGCGGACCAAGCTCTGGCACTGATCGGCTGGTTGTACAAAACCCAAAACCAGGGAAGTTGGCACGTTGTGTAAATAGCACAAAAAAAAACTAATACAATGATTTGCAAATCCTTTTCAACCTATATTCAATTGAATCTAGAGCTGCAGCTATCAAATATTTTAGTAATCAAGTTATTCTATCGGATATCCCGATCGATTAATCGAGTAGTCGAATAAATCATATTCTTGCTTAATTTTTATTTTTTGTGCCTGTCCAGTTCCTCAGGCAAATCATATTGTTGATGTAGATGCCCATATCGAGGCAGCGAAAAGTTCCTTGAATATATTTTGTAATCCAATTACTCGAGGAATCGTTTCAGCTCTAATTGACTCGACTGCAAAGACAAGATACCTGACGTTCAAACTGATAAACTTTGTTATTTTTTGCAAATATTATTGGAAATTGATGACGGCAACATGTTTCAAAAAAGACTGAGAAAGTTGAGGAACGCTCATCAAACGCTTATTTGGAACATCCCACAGGTGAACAGGCTAATTGGAAACAGGTGGGTGCCATGATTGGGTGTACAAGCGGATTCCATGAAATGTTCAGTCATTCACAAACAAGGATGGGGCGAGGGTCACCACTTTGTGAACAAATGCGTGAGCAAACTGTCCAACAGTTTAAGAACAACATTTCTCAACCAGCTATCGCAAGGAATTTAGGGATTTCACCATCTGCGGTCTGTAATATCATCAAAAGGTTCAGAGAATCTGGAGAAATCACTGCCCGAAAGCGGCAAGGCCGAAAACAAAAACTGAATGCCCGTGACTTTCGATCCCTCAGGCAGTACTGCATCAAAAAGTGATATCAGTGTGTAAAGGATATCACCACTTGGACTCAGGAACACTTCAGAAAACCACTATCAGTAACCACAGTTCGTTGCTACATCTGTATGTGCAAGTTACAACTCGAAAGCCATTTATCAACAACACCCAGAAACGCAGCCGGCTTCAAATTCACTGGTTTGGGGTTTTGTATGTATAACATAGCTAACATAGGTCATAACAGACTTTTCAGCTGCTGTTGTTTTCATTCTGGTCAAAGTAGTTTAACAGTAGTTCTGGTGGACAGAATTACTGTCACCCTTGATCCTGACTTAGTTTTCTTTTCATGTGACTTGAATGTCGTTAATGCCGCACCTGGAGTGCTTTAGAGACGGGGGCTTTATAAGTAAACATTGATTGATTGATTGGTTGATTTATTAATTGACTGATTGATTGAATTTGTAGAAAGCCCACGCCAATGAATGATTCATCAATTGAACTGTGTACATGCAAGAAGGATCTAGTTTCCAATCGAACACAGTCTGTGTGATAATCCAATTTGAAAAAATTGGAATACAATTAAAGACGACTAATTTTACATGCATTTTTTGGGTAATATACACTACATTTTAAGGTGGAATTATTGCATCTTGCCATATTTTTCTAACGTTTTAGGTAAAAAAAAAATCTAGTAATAAAATGCATTAAAAAATGGTGCGATAATAGTGTTCACTGTTAGAAGCGGTCCTCTGGGGCCAAACATAACCGCCCCGTGGCCCTCAGTGAAAACGACTAATAGTACACGGGCTCCATCTAGTGGTACGCCATACAACCACTTAAGTTATTTCATAAGGATTAAGTGATTAGTGTTATATTTTTCAATATTCAAACACAGTGTTACTGTTCAAACTGTGGATAATGTTACAGTGGCCAAACATTGAAACTACTTGACAATTACTACACGGCTCCTAATAGTTCCAAGTCTAGACTCCAGTTTATTTAACCACCCAACAGTGTCTCTCAACCTGTTTTGAGCCAAGGCACGTTTTTTTGGCATTGAAAAAATCCAGAGGAACACCAACAGCAGAAATGAATAAAAAACGGAACTCAGTTGACAGTAAAAAGTTGTTGTCGCAATTGTTGGGTATGACTTCAAACCATAACCAATAGGGCTGTGAATCTTTGGGTGTCCCACGATTCGATTCAATATCGATTCTTGGGGTCACGATTGGATTCAAAATCGATTTTTTTTTTCGATTCAACGCGATTCTCGATTCAAAAACGATATTTTCCCAATTCAAAAGGATTGTGTATTCATTCAATACATAGATTTCAGCAGGATCTACCCCAGTCTGCTCACATGCTAGCAGAGTAGTAAATAAAAAAAAAAAAAGCTTTTATAATTGTAAAGGACAATGTTTGATCAACTGATTGCAATAATGTAAATTTGTTTTAACTGTTAAGGGGACCAAAAATATGACTTATTTTATCTTTGTGCAAACATTGGACACAGTGTGTTGTCCAGCTTATGAGATGCAATGCAAGTGTAAGCCACTTTTTTATTATTTTTATAAATGTCTAATGATAATGTCAATGGGGGATTTTTAATCACTGCTATGCTGAAATGATAACTAATATTGATACTGTTGTTGATAACATTCACTACTTTTGGTTTGTTCTGTGTGGTGTTTGTGTCTCCTCTCAATTGCTCTGTTTATTGCAGTTCTGAGTGTTGCTGGCTCAGCTTTGCTTTTGGAATTGGATTGCATTGTTATGGTATTGCTGTGTATTGTTTTTTTGGGTTGATTCGAAAAAATGAGAATCGATTCTGAATCGCCATTCGTATTCGAATTGATTTTTTTCCCACACCCCTAATAAGCAAGCATGCATCACTATAGTTCTTGTCTCAAAGTAGGTGTACTGTCACCACCTGTCACATCACGCCGTGTAGTGTTTTAGTTCTTGTCTTGCGCTCCTATTTTGGTGGCTTTTTCTCTTTTTTTGGCATTTTCCTGTAGCAGTTCCATGTCTTCCTCAGAGCGATATTTCCCGCAGCTACTTTGTTTTTAGCAATCAAGAATATTTGTGGGGACATTGTTGATTGTCATGTCATGTTCGGATGTACATTGTGGACACTGTTTCCATTCTAGAGCCTAATCTTTCCTGTGATAAAATGGCAACCAAGGTGATCAAAAAGGTCAACCAAAGAACGAGATTCCTCAACAGAATCTCCTCTCTGGTCAACAAAAGCACCTTGAGGATTCTAGCGGGAACTCTCGTTCAACCCTTCTTCGATTACGCTTGCACCTCCTGGTACCCCAGCACCTCCAAAACCCTCAAATCTGGACTCCAAACATCCCAGAATAAGCTAGTCCGGTTACTTTTAGACCTCCACCCCAGATCACACCTCAATCCAACCCACTTCTCCAAAGTGGTCTGGCTCAGGGTGGAGGACAGAGTCAAACAACTTGCACTGAGCCTAGTCTATAAAATCCGCTACACCTCCTTGATACCGAAGTACATGTCCAACTACTTCCTTAACGTAAATGACCGCCATAACCACAACACCAGGGGGAGCTCCACAAACCACGTTAAACCCAGATTCCGATCTAACAAAGGTCTTAATTTATTCTCTTTCTATGCCACATCAATGTGGAATGCACTCCCAACAGGTGTAAAAGTAAGTGCATCTCTAGATTTCTTCAAAACTGCTCTAAAACAACACCTCCAGGCAACTTCAACACTTTACTAATACCCTCCTCCATTCACATCCCATCTCCCCGGATTATAAACAATCTAATGTAAACAATTAAATGTACTTCTAATGTATATACTTGTTCTTATGCTATGTGAACTCACTATGTTCTCTGCTGGCTGTACATATCCTACTAAATAAGACCTACACTGTTGATACAATTGTTGATGACTGAAGTACTGATATCAACCAAAGCTCCTAATCCCACCCCCCGGATTGTAAATAATGTAAATAATTCAATGTATATACTATGATGATTAACCTGTGTGATGACTGTATTATGCTGATAGTATATATTTGTACCATGAATTGATTAACGTGGACCCCGACTTAAACAAGACGAAAAACTTATTAGGGTGTTACCATTTAGTGGTCAATTGTACGGAATATGTACTGTACTGTGCAATCTACTAATAAAAGTTTCAATCAATCAAAAAATCAAGTCTTTGCTCCACAGTAAGTCTTTGCTGTCGTCCAGCATTCTGTTTTTGTTTACTTCGTAGGCAGTTCAGTGTTAGCTTCGTTCTGCGTAGCTTTACCTAAGCTTCAATAGAACTGGGCGATATCGCCTTTTTTTTTATAATACTGCGATAGTTTTAGGCCATATCGCGATGTACGATATATTTCTCGATATTTTGCCTTAGCCTGATACATATAATGACAGCAGTATGATGATTCTATGTGTCTACATTCAAACATTCTTCTTCATACTGCATTCATATATGCTACTTTTAAACTTTCATGCAGAGAAGGAAATCACAACTAAAAGTGTATTTATTAAACAGTTATTAGCAGGTGACTTTACAAAAGATGATATATATTTGCAGTAATGCTACTTTTGGTAGCAACGCTTGTAAAGTTGTCTGTTCGACATATTCCCGCTTGAAGCCGAACCACCGCCAGACAATGGACCCCCTGCTGTTTTTCTAGGGAATTATTTCTTCCTTCATTTGTTACCAGATTCGCACCTTCTTTCTCTTGCAACAACCCGCTCGCAACACAGCAAACGTTAGCTACGCCGCTACATCTCTGCTGGGCGAGGGCGTATACGTATGTGACGTATGTAAGAATGTGCGCCTGCTTGTCTGTGAGAAAGAGACACAGGAAAGAGCAAGGAGAGCCTGTAGTGTAATGTCCGCAGCTAAAAACAACTGCGTGAGAACATCTACTCGAATATTAGGATATAGTCATTTTCTATATCGCACAGAGACAAACCCGCGATTTATATCGAATATCGATATATCGCCCAGCCCTAAGCTTCAATGCCTCTTCTTTGGGGCACTCGTCTTTTGTTTATTTTCGGTTTAAGCATTAAACACCTTTTTACCTGCACACTGCCTCCCTCTGTTCCCGACATCTACAAAGCAATCAAACACCTTTTTACCTGCACACTGCCTCCCGCTGTTCCCGACATCTACAAAGCAATCAAACACCTTTTTACCTGCACACTGCCTCCCGCTGTTCCCGACATCTAAAAAGCAATCAAACACCTTTTTACCTGCACACTGCCTCCCGCTGTTCCCGACATCTACAAAGCAATCAAACACCTTTTTACCTGCACACTGCCTCCCGCTGTTCCCGACATCTACAAAGCAATCAAACACCTTTTTACCTGCACACTGCCTCCCGCTGTTCCCGACATCTACAAAGCAATCAAACACATTTTTACCTGCACACTGCCTCCCGCTGTTCCCGACATCTACAAAGCAATCAAACACCTTTTTACCTGCACACTGCCTCCCGCTGTTCCCGACATCTACAAAGCAATCAAACACCTTTTTACCTGCACACTGCCTCCCGCTGTTCCCGACATCTACAAAGCAATCAAACACCTTTTTACTTGCACACTGCCTCCCGCTGTTCCCGACATCTACAAAGCAATCAAACACCTTTTTACCTGCACACGGCCTCCCGCTGTTCCCGACATCTACAAAGCAATCAAACACCTTTTTACCTGCACACTGCCTCCCGCTGTTCCCGACATCTACAAAGCAATCAAACACCTTTTTACCTGCACACTGCCTCCCGCTGTTCCCGACATCTACAGAGCAATCAAACACCTTTTTACCTGCACACTGCCTCCCGCTGTTCCCGACATCTACAAAGCAATCAAACACCTTTTTACCTGCACCCTGCCTCCCGCTGTTCCCGACATCTACAAAGCAATCAAACACCTTTTTACCTGCACACTGCCTCCCGCTGTTCCCGACATCTACAAAGCAATCAAACACCTTTTTACCTGCACACTGCCTCCCGCTGTTCCCGACATCTACAAAGCAATCAAACACCTTTTTACCTGCACACTGCCTCCCGCTGTTCCCGACATCTACAAAGCAATCAAACACCTTTTTACCTGCACACTGCCTCCCGCTGTTCCCGACATCTACAAAGCAATCAAACACCTTTTTACCTGCACACTGCCTCCCGCTGTTCCCGACATCTACAAAGCAATCAAACACCTTTTTACCTGCACACTGCCTCCCGCTGTTCCCGACATCTACAAAGCAATCAAACACCTTTTTACCTGCACACTGCCTCCCGCTGTTCCCGGCATCTACAAAGCAATCAAACACCTTTTTACCTGCACACTGCCTCCCGCTGTTCCCGGCATCTACAAAGCAATCAAACACCTTTTTACCTGCACACTGCCTCCCGCTGTTCCCGACATCTACAAAGCAATCAAACACCTTTTTACCTGCACACTGCCTCCCGCTGTTCCCGACATCTACAAAGCAATCAAACACCTTTTTACCTGCACACTGCCTCCCGCTGTTCCCGACATCTACAAAGCAATCAAACACCTTTTTACCTGCACACTGCCTCCCGCTGTTCCCGACATCTACAAAGCAATCAAACACCTTTTTACCTGCACACTGCCTCCCGCTGTTCCCGACATCTACAAAGCAATCAAACACCTTTTTACCTGCACACTGCCTCCCGCTGTTCCCGACATCTACAAAGCAATCAAACACCTTTTTACCTGCACACTGCCTCCCGCTGTTCCCGACATCTACAAAGCAATCAAACACCTTTTTACCTGCACACTGCCTCCCGCTGTTCCCGACATCTACAAAGCAATCAAACACCTTTTTACCTGCACACTGCCTCCCGCTGTTCCCGACATCTACAAAGCAATCAAACACCTTTTTACCTGCACACTGCCTCCCGCTGTTCCCGACATCTACAAAGCAATCAAACACCTTTTTACCTTCACACTGCCTCCCGCTGTTCCCGACATCTACAAAGCAATCAAACACCTTTTTACCTGCACACTGCCTCCCGCTGTTCCCGACATCTACAAAGCAATCAAACACCTTTTTACCTTCACACTGCCTCCCGCTGTTCCCGACATCTACAAAGCAATCAAACACCTTTTTACCTGCACACTGCCTCCCGCTGTTCCCGACATCTACAAAGCAATCAAACACCTTTTTACCTGCACACTGCCTCCCGCTGTTCCCGACATCTACAAAGCAATCAAACACCTTTTTACCTGCACACTGCCTCCCGCTGTTCCCGACATCTACAAAGCAATCAAACACCTTTTTACCTGCACACTGCCTCCCGCTGTTCCCGACATCTACAAAGCAATCAAACACCTTTTTACCTGCACACTGCCCCCAGCTGTTCCCGACATCTACAAAGCAATCAAACACCTTTTTACCTGCACACTGCCTCCCGCTGTTCCCGACATCTACAAAGCAATCAAACACCTTTTTACCTGCACACTGCCTCCCGCTGTTCCCGACATCTACAAAGCAATCAAACACCTTTTTACCTGCACACTGCCTCCCGCTGTTCCCGACATCTACAAAGCAATCAAACACCTTTTTACCTGCACACTGCCTCCCGCTGTTCCCGACATCTACAAAGCAATCAAACACCTTTTTACCTGCACACTGCCTCCCGCTGTTCCCGGCATCTACAAAGCAATCAAACACCTTTTTACCTGCACACTGCCTCCCGCTGTTCCCGACATCTACAAAGCAATTAACTACCTGCTGCCACCTACTGATATGGAAGATTAATACACGGTCACTCTGCCGAGCTCGAGACATCACAACACTCAACAACAACAACACATATTTTGCAGACTATAATTTGCAAAAAATATTTTTAACCCAAATAGGTGAAATTAGATCATCTCCCACGGCACAGCAGACTGTGGTGTGCACAGTGGTTGAAAAACACTGGTCTATCAGTATCAGAAATAAAGTATATTCCCATGCAGTAAATGAATAATGAGCTGTTCTCAGCAGGAACAATAAACATGACATTCAGAGTGTAACAATAGTCACTAAGTGAAGTGAATTGAATTATATTTATATAGCGCTTTTCTCAAGTGACTCAAAGCGCTTTACATAGTGACACCCAATATCTAAGTTACATTTAAACCAGTGTGGGTGGCACTGGGAGCAGGTGGGTAAATTGTCTTGCCCAAGGACACAACGGCAGTGACTAGGATGGCACAAGCGGGAATCGAACCTGCAACCCTCAAGTTGCTGGCACGGCCACTCTACCAACCGAGCTATGCCGCTTGACTGTCATCTTTCTGGAATGTAAACAATGAAACACTGGCTGTGTTTGTGTTGCTAAAGCCGACCGCAATACACCGCTTCCCACCTACATCTTTCTTCTTTGATGTCTCCATTATTCATTGAACAAATTGCAAAAGATTCAGCAACACAGTGTCCAGCATATTGTGGAATTATGTGATGAAAACAGACGACTTATAGCTGGGAACGGTGCTGGAACAAAATCTCCTCTACAATGCGTGATGTATCGCGCACGTGTCTTTATACCTCGACATTATACCTAAGAGCATTAGTATCCTGCTAAATCGGAAGCTTGGCCTTTGCGAATGCTTTAGTAATTATTTTTTCTCACCATTAGGAGAACAACACGATAATGGTGTTAACAAAATAGTAGCAAAAGTTGGAATGTGTTACAACATGTTTTGCTACCATCAGAGTCATAAAGGGCGAGTTCAACAGCGATATAAAAACGGGACTTGGATCCGCCTGTTGCGAGTCGTATGCTGCAAGAAGCGCTGATTTGTTTCGCTCCTTCACAAGGTTTGATGAGAAAATGTGCTGTTGAGATGAAGATCTGCTAAACATAGTACGGTGAGTGGGAAAGGTGTGAAACTCCCCAGGAGGCCATGGTAAGTGACATGAGATGTGGTGGGAAACGGTCTCATACGGTCTAAGCCGAGTCTGGCTGTGAACAACAACTGTGTTCCTAAAAACACAAGGGCAGACAACACTTTGGTTTTACAAAACTAAAAAACTGGAGCCACTCAACCTCCTTACATTTTGTGATCCAACAGTTGCGATTAGGGATGTCTGATAATATCGGACATCTCTAATAATTATTGGCCGATAAATGCTTTAAAATGTAATATCGAAAATTATTGGTATCGGTTTCAAAAAGTAAAATGTATGAGTTTTTAAAACCTTAAAGGCACTGTCTTTGCGTGCCGACCTAATCACATATCTACGGCTTTTCCCACACACAAGTGAATGCAAGGCGAACTTGGTCAACAGCCATACAGGTCACACTGAGGGTGGCCGTATAAACAACTTTAACACTGTTACAAATATGCGCCACACTGTGAACCCACATCAAACAAGAATGACAAACACATTTTGGGAGAACATCCGCACCGTAACACAACATAATAATAATAATAATAATAATGGATTAGATTTATACCGCGCTTTTCTATTGTTAGATACTCAAAGCGCTCACAGAGAAGTGGGAACCCATCATTCATTCACACCTGGTGGTGGTAAGCTACATCTGTAGCCACAGCTGCCCTGGGGTAGACTGACGGAAGCGTGGCTGCCAGTTTGCGCCTACGGCCCCTCCGACCACCACCTATCATTCGTTCATCATTCATTCACCAGTGTGAGCGGCACCGGTGGCAAGGGTGAAGTGTCCTGCCCAAGGACACAACGGCAGCGATTTGGATGTCAATAGGTGGGAAGCGAACCTGCAACCCTCAGGTTTCTGGCACGGCCGCTCTACCCACCACGCCATGCCCCCCAATCACATAATATCTATGGCTTTTCACACACACAAGTGAATGCAAGGCGAACTTGGTCAACAGCCATACAGGTCACACTGAGGGTGGCCGTATAAACAACTTTAACACTGTTACAAATATGCGCCACACTGTGAACCCACATCAAACAAGAATGACAAACACATTTTGGGAGAACATCCGCACCGTAACACAACATAATAATAATAATAATAATAATAATAATGGATTAGATTTATACCGCGCTTTTCTATTGTTAGATACTCAAAGCGCTCACAGAGAAGTGGGAACCCATCATTCATTCACACCTGGTGGTGGTAAGCTACATCTGTAGCCACAGCTGCCCTGGGGTAGACTGACGGAAGCGTGGCTGCCAGTTTGCGCCTACGGCCCCTCCGACCACCACCTATCATTCATTCATCATTCATTCACCAGTGTGAGCGGCACCGGTGGCAAGGGTGAAGTGTCCTGCCCAAGGACACAACGGCAGCGATTTGGATGTCAATAGGTGGGAAGCGAACCTGCAACCCTCAGGTTTCTGGCACGGCCGCTCTACCCACCACGCCATGCCCCCCAATCACATAATATCTACGGCTTTTCACACACACAAGTGAATGCAAGGCGAACTTGGTCAACAGCCATACAGGTCACACTGAGGGTGGCGGTATAGACAACTTTAACACTGTTACAAATATGCGCCACACTGTGAACCCACACCAAACAAGAATGACAAACACATTTTGGGAGAACATCCGCACCATAACACAACATAAACACAACAGAACAAATACCCAGAACCCTTTGCAGCACTAACTCTTCCGGGACACTACAATATACATCCCCCCGCTACCCACTACCCCCACCTCGTAACCCCCCCTCCCCGTGCTCTCTCAGGGAGAGCATGTCCCAAATTCCAAGCTGCTGTTTTGAGGCATGTTAAAAAAAATAATGCCCTTTGTGACTTAAATAATTTTCATCACTTGAGTTATTTTGACAAACCTTGTAACATTGTTTAATGCATCCAGTGGGGCATCACAACAAAAATCAGGCATCATAATGTGGTAATTCCACGACTGTATATATATCAGTATCGGTTGATATCGGTATCGGTAATTAAGAGATGGAAAATACCGGAATATTGGATATCGGCAAAAAATCCATTATCGGACATCTCTACTTGTCCTGCTATTCAGGACAAGTTTAGGCAAGAGGAAGAGCAAGTACAGTATTTTCCAGACCATAGGGCCCACTGAGCGGGTCAATTCAGGTCCATTTTCATACAAATGGTGCAAAGAGATTATAAACTGCATTAAAGAAGTAATTTTATGATTGATGACAAACACATTTCGGGAGAACATCCGCACTGCAACACAACATAAACACTACAGAAGAAATACCCAGAATCCCAGGCAGCACTAACTCTTCCAAGACGCTACAATAACATCTACAGCTTTTGGAGCTCAGTGCACAACTGCACACACAAAAAGAAGGAGACGACGGAGAAGAACAGAAGAGACATGGCGACGACGAGTAAGAAGAAGAAATACGCTTGCAAGTTCCAAAATTATTGGAAAAAATGAATTTTGTTTCATCCAGGGACAGTTTGAAGGGGAAGAGGTATGCTGTCTGCACCCCCCCCCCCCCCCCACCACCAACCTTTTTGAAAGCAAGAGCTACTTCTGAGCTACTGATTAATGCAAAGGGCTACCAGTTTGATACACACTTAAATAAATTGCCAGAAATAGCCAATTTGCTTAACTTATCTTTAATAAATAAATCTACAGTATATACTGTATATATATAAAAAAAAGGGTATTTCTGTCTGTCATTCCGTTGTACATTTTTTTTCCTCTTACGGAAGGTTTTTTGTAAAGAATAAATGATGAAAAAAACCTAATTAAACGGTTTAAAAGAAGAGAAAACACGAAAAAAATTCAAATTTAATTTTGAAACATAGTTTATCTTCAATTTCTACTCTTTAAAATTAAAAATTCAACCAAAAAATTTGAAGAAAAAAAACTAGCTAATTCGAATATTTTTGAAAAAATGAAAAAAAGAAATTATGGAACATCTTTACTAATTTTTCCTGATTAAGATTAATTTTAGAATTTTGATGACATGTTTTAAAAAGGTTCAAATCTAATCTGCACTTTGTTAGAATATACAACAAATTGGACCAAGCTATATTTCTAACAAAGACAAATAATTTTTTCTTCTAGATTTTCCAGAAACTAAAATTTTTAAAGAAATTGATAAGACTTTGAAATGAGATCCAAATTTGATTCTACAAATTTTCTAGATTGGCCAGAATATTTTTTTTTAATTTTTTTTATTTTCAAAAAAACAGAAGCTAAACTGAAGAATTAAATTAAAATGTATTTTTTATACTTTACAATAAATAAATAAAATTTACTTGAACATTGATTCAAATTGTCAAGAAAGAAGAGGCGGCATAGCTCGGTTGGTAGAGTGGCCGTGCCAGCAACTTGAGGGTTGCAGGTTCGATTCCCGCTTCTGCCATCCTAGTCACTGCCGTTGTGTCCTTGGGCAAGACACTTTACCCACCTGCTCCCAGTGCCACCCACACTGGTTTAAATGGAACTTAGATATTGGGTGTCACTATGTAAAGTGCTTTGAGTCACTTGAGAAAAGCGCTATATAAATATAATTCACTTCACTTCCCAAGAGGAAGGAATTTAAAAGGTCAAAAGGTATATATGTTTAAAAATCCTAAAATCCTTTTTAAGGTTGTATTTTTTCTCTAAAATTGTCTTTCTGAAAGTTATAAGAAGCAAAGTAAAAAAATAAATGAATTTATTTAAACAAGTGAAGACCAAGTCTTTAAAATATTTTCTTGGATTTTCAAATTCTATTTGAGTTTTGTCCCTCTTAGAATTAAAAATGTCGAGCAAAGCGAGTCCAGCTTGCTAGTAAATAAATACAATTTAAAAAAATAGAGGCAGCTCACTGGTAAGTGCTGCTATTTGAGCTATTTTTAGAACAGGCCAGCGGGCGACTCATCTGGTCCTTACGGGCCACCTGGTGCCCGTGTTGGTGACCCCTGCTGTAAACGATCAATGAGTCCATACAAAGCTAAGTGCCGGTGATTCAAGAATTAAAATTAGTGCGAGGAGGCGTAGCTTAAAAGCTGGTTTAGTGTGGCTGAAACAGGGCTTAGGCTAAATAATTATGTGTTTAGGGGGTTAGACATGGCCTTAGTGGCGTTGTGTGATTCTTCACGGAAGACTTTGGACCAACACGACAATGAGGGATAATTAGTGTTACCAACATTGCTACCAAATTGAGCAAGTAATAATAATAATAATAATGGATTAGGTCACAGCCCTCTACATACTCGGTCACAAAAGTGACTATGGACACAGTTAGTGGAGACTCTTGGAGAATCTGAAAAGAAAGCCTGTCTCACTCTCTCAACAAGCACAAGGTGCTGCTTTGTGCTCCTCCTGCGTCTAAAAGCAGTGCAACGTCCACCCAGGCGGTGTCAGCATTACATGGATCTTGTCAATCATAAATCTCTTTGTTGGAAAACAGGCTAGTGAAAGTAACAACATCAGCACCTGTACCTGCCCACACACAGTCAGGACTCGCAAACCACACAACTCTTTATTTTTTCTTATGTACCAAACCCCGTTTCCATATGAGTTGGTAAATTGTCTCCATGGCAACGTCTCTGTCGCTTTCACTCATTTGCCGCTTTTCCACTAATGCAGGGGTAGGCAACCCAGAACGTTGAAAGAGCCATTTTGGACCCAAATATCACAACCCTGTACAGCGCCATTCATATAAAACTTGTGGGCCGTGCTAACATTAAACTTTCATATCAAGGTGGGGGCCGCAAAATAACGTCACACGGGCAACGTGTTTAAGACCCCTGATTTAGAGTGATGTGATAATCAAACACTCCAGAAGTCTAGAATGAAAGAGTATAAAAGAATTGACGGAATGTGTGTACCTTCAATGCTGAATGATGAGCGGAGGCAGAGTTTGGATTGTTTTCTTTAGCTCGCTTTCTATGTTTATGTCCTCACTGTCCACTGTGTCCAGCTGCCTGAAAGCAGGTGACTCCACTGTAGAAATAGCCTGCATGTCTTCTAGCACATACGCTGCAATGGCTCTATCAACGTTGTCCTGGCTAGCAGTGCCTCCGTTAAAATCCAGCCGCTGTTGCTTAGTGGGTGATGAAGTCTGTCTCTCTTTACTAGTTTTATGGAAGCATGTTGCTTTTGTAGCTGTTTCAGCAGATTTGAGTTGATGTTTTGGGAAGTAAATAGGATCTTTGATCCAAGACATAACTTACATTTAACTAAAATGTTCTTTTCTTTGTGCTCGACAAAAGAAAAGTAGTGAGAATATCTCCTTGTTAAGAAACTAGACTTCTGCTCTGCCATAATGTCTTGTTAGTAAACACACACACACACACACACACACACACACACACGGAGGGAGAAGTTGAAATGTTTTCAGAAAGAGACGACAGCCGAGTCATTTTGAGCTCTTTGTACACCGACAAAACTAACACAAACCCCAATTAAAAATAATAACACACAGCAAGAGTTCAAAGACTTCCTAGCAGCTGATTTGCCAGGCTTTTTCAGCCTTTGCACACACGATCATCACGCCGTCTTTTTGTTTTGCTGTCTCTGACATTATAGAGAGCAGAAAGGAACGGTGTTCTTCATCATCATCATCATCACCTAACGCTGCAATGCATTGCATCAACAAAAATCAGGCTTTGACGATGAGGCGTAATCAGAGGTACCCGGAGATACTTACTACTACTCTTGTTGTGCAGAGCAACTGAGCTGAAACCAAATACGGGATCTAATGAAGTCAGCTTTAATGACACAACAAAATGGTTATTTGTGGATAAAACATTCAACAAAGCAATTGTTCTGCCCTACAAGACTGCTGGAATATCAAATGCGATGTCTAGGCCAATCTTATTCAAGCGCTGTGCCTAGTGTGCCGTGAGATACAGTCTGGTGTGCATATTTTTAACCCTATTTGGGTTAAAAATATGAATTGTAAACCAGTAATTCTACTCTGCAAATGATGTGTTGTGCTCTCTAGAGTAACCGTGTAATACTCTTCCATATCAGTAGGTGGCAGCAGGTAGCTAATTGCTTTGTAGATGTCAGAGACAGCGGGAGGCAGTGTGCAGGTAAAATTGTGTCTAATGTTTGAACCAAAAATAAACAAAAAGGTGAGTGCCCCTAAGAAAAGGCATTAAAGCTTACGGAAAGGTATGCAGAACTAAACTAAAACTGAACAGGCTACAAAGTAAACAAAAACAGAACGCTGGACGACAGCAAAGACTTACTGTGGAGAGCAAAGAGGGCGTCCACAATGTACATCCCAACATGACATGACAATGTCCACACAAAGAAGGATAAAAACAACAAAAATCTTCTTGATTGCTAAAAGAAAGTAGATGCGGAAGACATGAAACTACTCCAGGAAAATACCCCCCAAAAAAAAAGAGAAAAAGCCACCAAAATAGGAGCGCGAGACAAGAACTAAAAGACTACACACAGGAAAACAGCAAAAATGTTAGAATAAATCAGGGTGTGATGTGACAGGTGGTGACAGTACACCTACTTTTCTCATGATCCGTGGTTCGGATCATGTCTTTGTTATGTTCTGTTAGTTTTGGACTCTTTTAGTTCCTGTTTGACACCTCAGTAGAAGCATTTAAGTCTCACCTTAAAACTCATTTGTATACTCTAGCCTTTAAATAGACTCCCTTTTTAGACCAGTTGATCTGCCGTTTCTTTTCTTTTTCTCCTATGTCCCACTCTCCCTTGTGGAGGGGGTCCGGTGCGATCCTGTGGACATGGATGACGTACTGGCTGTCCAAAGTCGAGACCCAGGATGGACCGCTCGCCTGTATATCGGCTGGGGACATCTCTGCACTGCTGATCCGCCTCCGCTTGGGATGGTTTCCTGCTGGCTCCGCTGTGAACGGGACTCTCGCTGCTGTGTTTGGATCCGCTTTGGACTAGACTCTCGCGACTGTGTTGGATCCATTATGGATTGAACTTTCACAGTATCATGTTAGACCCGCTCGACATCCATTGCTTTCCTCCTCTCCAAGGTTCTCATAGTCATCATTGTCACCGACGTCCCACTGGGTGTGAGTTTTCCTTGCCCTTATGTGGGCCTACCGAGGATGCCGTAGTGGTTTGTGCAGCCCTTTGAGACACTAGTGATTTAGGGCTATATAAGTAAACATTGATTGATTGATTGAGTTTGGTTTGGTTGCCACGGCTACTTATGATTTTCACCTGCCCCTGGTGATCGGGACGCTCACCTGGCTCTAATCAAGAGACATCATTTAAGCCTGCCTTTGCCAGTCAGTCGTCCTGGCGTCATTGTTTGTCTCATGCCTTGCCAAGTAAGTCTTGCTAGTTGTATGCCACAGTTCTTTGAGTGTTACAGGCCACAGTTTATGCTAAGTGTTTGCTTCATGCTCTCGTCACGTCTCTTGTCTTCTAGTCCATGCTAAGTATTTAGCTTCAAGTGCGATCGCCACGTTGTTCCTTCGCCTTGTTTTCCGTTTTTTGTACCTCTTTGAGTTTTGTTCAAAATTAAATCATGTTCCTACCTCCAAATCCTGTCCGGAGTGATGCGTTTGCATCCTGGGAGAATAAACCACATTTACACACTTTCTTTTAGTCTACAACAGGGGTGTCCAAAGTGCAGCCCGGGGGCCATTTGCGGCCCGCAGGTCTTTTTTTTTTACGGCCCCCACAATTGAAACATTTTTAAAACGTAAAAAGTGATATAAAAGAGCAAACGGGTGAAATGTAACAAGAAAATGTTGCAATGTTTACTCTAATAACACAAAGCTGCCATGCAGGCTGTTTTTTTCTTTAAAAACTAATAATGAATCAAAATCAATGTCATTATGAATTATTGACCTATTCAAGGCTCCAATTATGTCAAATTAAATATTCCACTGTGCGATATTTTTGGGGGAAAATGTTGCATATTTTGTGTTTGCCATTAAAAAAACTGAGCTGTTTTTTTAAAGAAGGGCCTAAAACGAACAACCAAAAAACATAAACAATAAAACTTATAATTGACGGATATATCTGAAGTTGATCTCGAGATTATTGTGTCAAAAGTAAACAGTGAAAAAAAATGTACAATTCATTTTCTAGCACTTTAAAGAGTAGAACCCTTTTGGATCCCCAATCATTTTAGTGTGATTTGTTTTTAAGTGTCATTGCTCAAAAAATAATAATGAATTAAAATCAATAGTGTTATGAGTTATTGACCTTTTTAAGGCTCCAATTATTATATGATCTCAAATATTCCACTTAAAAAATTATTGGGTGAAAATATTGCATATTTTTTTATTTTTCCATACAAAACTGGGTTTTTGTCAAAAAAACAACATACAACTTAAATCTTTTAGAACAACATTTCTCAATGAGGTATTGCAAGGAATTTAGGGATTTTACCATCTATGGTCCGTAAAATAATCAAAAGTTTCAGAGAATCTGGAGAAATCAATGCACGTAAGCGATGATATTACGGACTTTTGATCCCTCCAGCGATACTGCATCAAAAACCGACATCAGTGTGTAAAGGATATCACCACATGGGCTCAGGAACACTTCATAAAACCACTGTCAGTAACTACAGTTGGTCGCTACATCTGTAAGTACAAATTAAAACTCTACTATGCAAAGCCAAAGCCATTTATCAACAACACCCAGGAAAGCCGCCGGCTTCGTTGGGCCTGAAATCATCTAAGATGGACTGATGCAAAGTGGAAAAGTGTTCTGTGGTACGAAGAGTCTACATTTCTAATTATATTTGGAAACTGTGGACGTGGTGTCCTCCGGAACAAAGAGGAAAATAACATCCGAATTGTTATAGGCGCAAAGTTGAAAAGCCAGTATCTGTGATGGTATGGGGGTGTATTAGTGCCCAAGACATGGGTAACTTACACATCTGTGAAGGCACCATTAATGCTGAATGGTCCATACAGGTTTTGGAGCAACATATGTTGTCATCCAAGCAACGTTATCATGGACGCCCCTGCTTATTTCAGCAAGACAACGCCAAGCCACGTGTTACAACAGCGTGGCTTTGTAGTAAAAGAGTGCGGGTACTTTCCTGGCCCGCCTGCAGTCCAGACCTGTCTCCCATGGAAAATGTGTGGCGCATTATGAAGCTTAAAATAGGACAGCGGAGACCCCGGACTGTTGAAAGACTGAAGCTCTACATAAAACAAGAATGGGAAAGAATTCCACTTTCAAAGCTTCAACAATTAGTTTCCTCAGTTCCCAAACGTTTATTGAGTGTTGTTAAAAGAAAAGGTGATGTAACACAGTGGTGAACATGCCCTTTCCCAACTACTTTGGCACGTGTTGCAGCCATGAAATTCTAAGTTAATTATTATTTGCACAAAAAAAATAAAGTTTATGAGTTTGAACATCAAATATGTTGTCTTTGTAGCATATTCAACTGAATATGGGTTGAAAAGGATTTGCAAATCATTGTATTCTGTTTATATTTACATCCAACACAATTTCCCAACTCATATGGAAAAGGGGTTTGTACTTCCGAGAGTAACAGAAACATTTTTTGAAAGGAAAGAAGGAAGGAAGTTACATTTCCTTTTGGCGAATGTCCTTGGGTGAGCGAGATAAAGCAAATTAAACATTTTTCTGACCGCCCACATCCTGTAGCCTCGAGTCTGTGAACAGCGAAAACAATTAAGAGTATGTTCTTACAAATATTTCAGTTCAAGGCAAACCTGCAAGAATAGTTTAGCTCAACAGATTATACTTGGACTTGAGCTTTTCTATTGAGAGTGATTGTAAATAACCTTTTCAGACTGTATTCCAGTTCTATCTCAAGACATGGATCTGTGTGAGCTGCACAAAGATGGTCTCGTCTTGCTGGAGCGCTACCTGGTTGCTAGGCAACATTACCCGGTGCCGAGCGGAATAATGATCAGGGCTTCATCGACGTCAAAGGGGCGTATACCAGGATGATTGTTGATGACAGTAAACAAAGATAATTTAATACAAACCCCGTTTCCATATGAGTTGGGAAATTGTGTTAGATGTAAATATAAACAGAATACAATGATTTGCAAATCCTTTTCAACCCATATTCAGTTGAATATGCTACAAAGACAACATATTTGATGTTCAAACTCATAAACTTTATTTTTAATGCAAATAATCATTAACTTTAGAAGTTGATGCCAGCAACACGTGACAAAGAAGTTGGGAAAGGTGGCAATAAATACTGATAAAGTTGAGGAATGCTCATCAAACACTTATTTGGAACATCCCACAGGTGTGCAGGCTAATTGGGAACAGGTGGGTGCCATGATTGGATATAAAAACAGCTTCCCAAAAAATGCTCAGTCTTTCACAAGAAAGGATGGGGCGAGGTACACCCCTTTGTCCACAACTGCGTGAGCAAATAGTCAAACAGTTTAAGAACAACCTTTCTCAAAGTGCAATTGCAAGAAATTTAGGGATTTCAACATCTACGCTCCATAATATCATCAAAAGGTTCAGAGAATCTGGAGAAATCACTCCACGTAAGCGGCATGGCCGGAAACCAACATTGGATGACCGTGACCTTCCATCCCTCAGACGGCACTGTATCAAAAACCCACATCAATCTCTAAAGGATATCACCACATGGGCTCAGGAACACCTCAGAAAACCACTGTCACTAAATACAGTTGGTCGCTACATCTGTAAGTGCAAGTTAAAGCTCTACTATGTAAAGCAAAAGCTTTATCAACAACATCCAGGAACGCCGCCGGCTTCTCTGGGCCCGAGATCATCTAAGATGGACTGATGCAAAGTGGAAAAGTGTTCTGTGGTCTGACGAGTCCACATTTCAAATTTTTGGGGGAAATATTCGACATTGTGCAATCCGGACCAAAGGGGAAGCGAACCATCCAGACTGTTATCGACGCAAAGTGTAAAAGCCAGCATGTCCAAGGCATGGGTAACTTACACATCTGTGAAGGCACCATTAATGCTGAAAGGTACATACAGGTTTTGGAACAACATATGCTGCCATCTAAGCGCCGTCTTTTTCATGGACGCCCCTGCTTATTTCAGCAAGACAATGCCAAGCCACATTCAGCATGTGTTACAACAGCGTGGCTTTGTAAAAAAAGAGTGCGGGTACTTTTCTGGCCCGCCTGCAGTCCAGACCTGTCTCCCATGGAAAATGTGTGGCGCATTATGAAGCGTAAAATACGACAGCGGAGACCCCGGACTGTTGAAGGACTGAAGCTCTACATAAAACAAGAATGGGAAAGAATTCCACTTTCAAATCTTCAACAATTAGTTTCATGAATTCCCAAATGTTAAAATAAAAGGTGATGTAACACAGTGGTGAACATGCCCTTTCCCAACTACTTTGGCATGTGTTGCAGCCATGACATTCTAAGTTAATTATTATTTACAAAAAAAAACATCAAATACCTTGTCTTTGTAGCATATTCAACTGAATATGGGTTGAAAAGGATTTGCAAATCATTGTATTCCGTTTTTATATTTACATCTAACACAATTTCTCAACTCATATGGAAACGGGATTTGTAGATGCTCAAAAATACAATTTTCTCATTAATGACATGTAGTTTGGCACATTTGAGAAGGCTTGAAAATCCTTCTCACATATCCCATATATTAGTAAACACACACACACACACACACACACACACACACATGCATATGGCATAGTAAGAAATAATTAATCATTTCAAAGAGCCACCGAGTGCACTTGACAACCAGACTGCACGAACAAAAGATGCACACGCACACAATTCCAGGACAACATCTACTTGAGATTAGTAAACATCCTGAGAGCCTCCATCCTCGGTCCTATGTGGACATGCATGATGCACCAGCAATCACTTCATTGGAGATGGCTGCAATTTATCTTCCTTTCAGCTCTTAAAAGTGCAACCACTTCAATCCTGAATGGTACACATTTAATTCATTTTGCCGTCTGCTTCACTTATTATTGGGATTAGGCCAAAGCGGGACAGTTTCTTTGCAACACAAACACAGGAGCACGTCTGTCCTTTGCTTTTTAGCGTTTGCAAGAGAAAAGTGTGGCCATTGGGCTGTGGACACTTGACCCTAAACAATGGTGACATTTAGCTTCCCACGTTGTGGGGTGTGTCACCACCACTACAATACACCTGCGGGGTGTGTCACCACCACTACAATACACCTGTGGGGTGTGTCACCACCACTACAATACACCTGCGGGGTGTGTCACCACCACTACAATACACATGCGGGGTGTGTCACCACCACTACAATACACCTGTGGGGTGTGTCACCACCACTACAATACACCTGCGGGGTGTGTCACCACTACTACAATACACCTGCGGGGTGTGTCACCACCACTACAATACACCTGCGGGGTGTGTCACCACCACTACAATACACCTGCGGGGTGTGTCACCGCCACTACAATACACCTGCGGGGTGTGTCACCGCCACTACAATACACCTGCGGGGTGTGTCACCGCCACTACAATACACCTGCGGGGTGTGTCACCACCACTACAATACACCTGCGGGGTGTGTCACCACCGCTACAATACACCTGCGGGGTGTGTCACCACCGCTACAATACACCTGCGGGGTGTGTCACCGCCGCTACAATACACCTGCGGGGTGTGTCACCACCGCTACAATACACCTGCGGGGTGTGTCACCACCGCTACAATACACCTGCGGGGTGTGTCACCACCACTACAATACACCTGCGGGGTGTGTCACCACCACTACAATACACCTGCGGGGTGTGTCACCACCACTACAATACACCTGCGGGGTGTGTCACCACCACTACAATACACCTGCGGGGTGTGTCACCACCACTACAATACACCTGCGGGGTGTGTCACCACCACTACAATACACCTGCGGGGTGTGTCACCACCACTACAATACACCTGCGGGGTGTGTCACCACCACTACAATACACCTGTGGTGTGTGTCACCATCACTACAATACACCTGTGGGGTGTGTCACCACCACTACAATACACCTGTGGGGTGTGTCACCACCACTACAATACACCTGCGGGGTGTGTCACCACCACTACAATTCACCCGCGGGGTGTGTCACCACCACTACAATACACCCGCGGGGTGTGTCACCACCACTACAATACACCTGTGGGGTGTGTCACCACCACTACAATACACCCGCGGGGTGTGTCACCACCACTACAATACACCCGCGGGGTGTGTCACCACCACTACAATACACCCGCGGGGTGTGTCACCACCACTACAATACACCCGCGGGGTGTGTCATCACCACTGCAATACACCTGCGGGGTGTGTCACCACCACTGCAATACACCTGCGGGGTGTGTCACCACCACTGCAATACACCTGCGGGGTGTGTCACCACCACTGCAATACACCTGCGGGGTGTGTCACCACCACTACAATACACCTGCGGGGTGTGTCACAACCACTACAATACACCTGCGGGGTGTGTCACCACCACTACAATACACCTGCGGGGTGTGTCACCACCACTAACATACACCTGCGGGGTGTGTCACCACCACTACAATACACCTGCGGGGTGTGTCACCACCACTACAATACACCTGCGGGGTGTGTCACCACCACTACAATACACATGTGGGGTGTGTCACCACCACTACAATACACCTGCGGGGTGTGTCACCACCACTGCAATACACCTGCGGGGTGTGTCACCACCACTGCAATACACCTGCGGGGTGTGTCACCACCACTACAATACACCTGTGGGGTGTGTCACCACCACTACAATACACCTGTGGGGTGTGTCACCACCACTACAATACACCTGTGGGGTGTGTCACCACCACTACAATACACCTGCGGGGTGTGTCACCACCACTACAATACACCTGTGGGGTGTGTCACCACCACTACAATACACCTGTGGGGTGTGTCACCACCACTACAATACACCTGTGGGGTGTGTCACCACCACTACAATACACCTGTGGGGTGTGTCACCACCACTACAATACACCTGCGGGGTGTGTCACCACCACTACAATACACCTGTGGGGTGTGTCACCACCACTACAATACACCTGTGCTAAGTCTGTAAATAATTAACTGACTAAATCTTACCTTTTTTTAGCGATGTTTTTCATTCATATAAAACAGACTTTTGAATTTTGGATTAATCATGTTTGATAAAAGGCTATTGCTAGCTTGCTTTATTCAAATTCACTTAAAAACTAAAAAATATATATAATATTTGGACACAAAAGCAAATTAATTGTCCCAAAAAAAAAGTTAGCGTATTTTCCGGACTTTAAGACGCACTGAAAATCCTTTTTTTCCCTCAAAACTCGAAAGTGCGCCTTATAACCCGGTACGCCTCACGTACGGAATAATTCTGGTTTTGCTTACCGACATAAATACAGTCTATTATACAGCATTATTCACATGTGAATAATATAAATACAGTCTATTATACAGCATTATTCACATGTGAATAATATAAATTCAAGGTCTGGTGTTACCAGTTCACCTTATACCATCGCCTGATGTGGCCCTTGAAGTTGTGCGACATCACCTCCACAACAGTCCTCAAAATGGACTCAAAAGCCAATAACTACATCCGCAAATGGCTGGGCCTTCCCAGATGTCTTTCCAACACGGCAATGTTTGGAAGAGCCATTCTGAAGCTGCCACTGAAATCCATCAGATTGGGCTACAAACAGGAGAAGGTAAGGCTTGTGTTCGAGCTCAGAGACTCACCTGATCCGTCTGTCCGTAACACCAAGACCCAAGTCTGTACAGGGCGTAAGTGGAATGCTATGCAGACAGTAGACCAGGCCATCGTCCGGCTGAAACACCAGGAGATGGTAGGACGGATACAGTCTGGCAGAGCCGGCTTCGGATGGGGAACAGCACCCAAGATGTGGTCCAAAGCCTCAAGGAAGGAAAGAAAAGATCTGGTGATCTCAGAAGTGGTCAAGATGGAAGAGGAGAGCTATATGATCAAGGCTGTGGGCCAACAGCAGCAGGGGAGATGGACCAATTGGGAGGCCGTTGTCAACAGAGTTGTTACGTGGGCAGACATGTGGAAGATGCCCCAGGCGAGGCTAAGTTTCCTCATCAGGGCCACGTACGATACCCTCCCCAGTCCCAGGAACTTGCATGTGTGGTACGGGGCAGAGGTGATCTGCCAGCTCTGTGACTCCCAAAACCCAAGCTTGCATCACATTCTTTCTGGCTGCAAGGTGGCTTTGTCGCAGAGCCGGTATGGTTGGCGGCACGACCGCGTCCTGCGGAAGCTGGCTGAAATTCTGGAGGCACGCAGAGTGGAAGCAAATGGGGCCACTCCGGGAACAGCACAGAGGTTGATTAAGTTTGTCAAGCGAGGTGGCCAGCCTTGCAGCAGCAGCAAGAGCATCCAGTCCCTCCTGTCAGCTGGCGGCGAGTGGAGCATGAGGGCTGATCTAGATCGTCAGTTGAAGTTCCCTCAAGAGATTACAACAACCTTGTTACGCCCAGACATTGTCCTGTGGTCCACCTCTAGTAAAACTGTCATCATGGTGGAGCTAACGGTATCATGGGAAGAGGGAATGGAGGCTGCTTTTGAAAGAAAGAGTGACAAGTATTCAGAGCTGGCAAGCGACTGCGCACAAGCAGGATGGAGGCCCTTCACCTATCCAGTAGAAGTTGGCTGTAGAGGCTACACTGGAGCGTCCACCCAGCGGCTCCTAAAGTCCCTCGGGATCAAAGGCTCCAATCTAAAGAAGGCCCTCAAAGCCCTGGCAGAGGAGGCAGAACAAGGGAGCTTCTGGTTGTGGCTCAGAAGAAACGACAAGGCTTGGGGAAAGCAGGGTGTGTAGACAGGGGGAAGTAACATGGGTCTCGGGGTGTTGGAATAGCAGCACCCCGAGACCCATGTTAGGGTATGCGGTCAGGCCTTCGCTTGACTCAGGGAGATGGACGTCCCTGCCATGCATAGTCCTTTAGGACTCTTTCCATATACACAGCAGCAATAACACCGGGGTTGGAATGTGGGTACAGTATGGATCCTTTAGCTGGCTGCAGGGGGCGGCGGGGAGACGTCCCTGTCGCTGCTCCACCACCCAGAGATGTTCCGGGATTAAAGGAGCGAAACATCCGTGAAGGGTGGCTCCCGGCTGATGACCCTGCAGCCGGCACCACATGGCACTGTCGGAGGTGCGTCAGGCAGTAATGCCCTGCAAGTGTTGATTTGTGCTTTCATCCAGTCTATTATACAGCATTATTCACATGTGAATAATATAAATACAGTCTATTATACAGCATTATTCACATGTGAATAATATAAATACAGTCTATTATACAGCATTATTCACATGTGAATAATATAAATACAGTCTATTATACAGCAGTATTCACATGTGAATAATATAAATACAGTCTATTATACAGCAGTATTCACATGTGAATAATATAAATACAGTAGATGAAACAAGATGACAGGTGACAGACAAGATAAAAATACATTTAACATAAAAGGGGAATGAAAATAGTCAGGAAAATGCTCAAATAAAGAAACCTGGTAAAGAACAAGGACAACAATCCAGGAGAAACTAGCAGATGAAAAATACAATATCAAGGCAGTGAACACCAAGGAGTAACTTCAAGGAATGCATGTGTGTAGTTTCAAGAAAACAAAGTTGGACTGACGAATGTTAGAATAATTGTATCTAAGTTATCACAAAAACTTTGTGTTGAAATGAGTTCCTGGAGAGAAGACAAAAACATGTCTTTAAATCTACCAAGAAGAAGGCTTGTAAAACTCCACTGTGAAGGACGGAAAGCAACATGAAGGTGTTGTGTTTCTTTCATGTATTGTAATCAACAGAAAGATATTGTCGTGACCCAAGAACTACAAATCAGAGAGCAAGCAGGGCCTGACTCCCCTCCAGGCACCGCTTTTTTGAACTCTTTCATAACCTCTTTTTTTAACTATTTTACAAACCTCTTTTTGAACTCTTTTTTAATCCAAGGCGACGGCTGTTTACGACACCGTTCCTTTGGAAGCAGCTGTTGCCATGTGGTAAGAGAAGGTCCACATAAAAGAAGGAGGCGTGCAATCTTTTGGGAGAGCGTGCTGAGACCAGGCGTATCTCCTCAAATGGAGGCACATTTAATTGTCTCTGAATAATTCTTTGCTTCTTGTCTTGTTTAATAGATGTCATCAGTGTTTGAACCCGACACAGTTGTGGGAAAGGCCAAAACGAACAGAACAGAACGGTGGACAGAAGAGGTGAAAATAGAACTAGAAAATTCAAATAACTGCAATAAAAAGTTGCTGAAGGAGAGGACACCGTAAAGCAGAGCTGCATTCACTCAACTTAGCAATCATGTGATCCATGTCAGAAGAAAAGCATAGAAAGAAATGTGGGAGAGGAAGGGACTTCAAAGAAGACGCACAAAGATCAAAGAAACTCCTGTACTGTATGGTCAAATCCTACAGAAGTAGATGCATGGACAAGCTACAAAACACCAGGCTGAAAAGCATGGTATTGTTGCCGCCACCGCAGCCATCTGCCCACACATTTTCTGGAAGCATCTGTAATATCCAGGAAGAAATGACAGCTTGAAAAATGTGCTTTTGTTTTAAAGGGGGACACACTCTTGCGATATAAACGATCCTGCCATATTATGAAATACAAATATTGAGAGGTATACTTCAGTATGGTGCAGAATGGCAGTGCCACATTCAAACTGCCCGGCCAAGTCGTCTGCAGACATGGTCCGTCTTGTTTTTGATGAAATCTTTATTGAATTCTATCAATCATCCACTTCTCCTCAGAACTCTCCTTCACGCTCATGTTCTCCATTCCAATGGTTGGAAAACACAGTTATGTTGATGTTTACCTATAAGCTATTGCTGCTAGCAGGGCAGTTCTCACGGGGTTGATGCTGACCATTGCTATGCTAATTGTGACAGTTTGACCCCACACTGTCACTGTTTGACCTTTGGCTTCCTCTCAAACCGTGCACATTTGTTAAGAAGCTCAACATTGACACACTACAAACAGCATGCTCCACAAACAAGTTGCAACCTGTCACTCACCATGGCTCTGAAGGTGTGGCTAAAAGAGTCAGGAAGGGGCTGAGGCAGGGGTGCCCACACTTTTTCTGCAGGCGAGCTACTTTTCAATTGACCAACTCGAGGGGATCTACCTTATCTATATACATCATTTATATGTATTTATTTATGAAAGAGACATGTTTGTAAACAAGTTAAATGTGTTTAATGATAATACAAGCATGTGTAACACATATAGATGTCTTTCTTTCACAAAGACAAGAATATAAGTTGGTGTATTACCTGATTCTGATGACTTGCATTGATTGGAATCAGACAGTAAGGATGATAACGCCCACATTTTCAAATGGAGGAGAAAAAAAGTTGTCCTTTCTGTACAATACCACATGAAAGTGGTTGGTTTTTGGCATCTAATTCATCCAGCTTCCATACACTTTACAAGAAAAACATTGGCGGCAAATTCCGTAGCTTGCTTGATTGACATTCACGGCACCCGAGGGTCTTGTGAGATGACGCTGGCTGCTGCCAGTTCATTATTATGAAAAAATGACAGAGAGGAAGGCGAGAAACACTTTTTATTTCAACAGACTTTCGCGCCGTCCCTTCCGTCAAAACTCTAAAGGCCGACTGCACATTTCCTGTCTTCACAATAAAAGCCCTGCTTCATGCTGCCTACGCTAACAAAATAAGAGTCTCGGAAAGCTGGCGTGCACAAGTGATGTGCACGCCAGCTTTCTGAGGGATCGCTTGTGCACGCCAGTTTTCCGAGACTCTGTATTTAGTGAGCGCAGGCAGCATGAAGCAGGGCTTTTATTGTGAAGATAGAAAATGTGCAGTCGGCCTTTAGAGTTTTGACGGAAGGTACGGCGCGAGAGTCTGTTGAAATAAAAAGTGTTTCTGGCCTTCCTCTCGGTCATATTTTCATAATAATGATCTTGCAGCAGCCAGCGTCATCTCACAAGACCCTCCGGTACCGTGAATGTCATTTAAGTGACATCTTGGTGAAGATTGATGATCACTCATTTTTAGCTCTATTTTTTTTAAAAGCCTGGTTGGAGATCGACTGACACACCCCCCGCGGTCGACTGGTAGCTCGCGATCGATGTAATGGGCACCCCTGGTGTAAACAATCTACAAAGTGTGTACTAACTATCTATCTATCAGCCCCGTTGACTCCAATTACAACTGCTATTATTGAACAGACTGTAATCCTGGAATATCACTACACTTTTCCCACAAAAACAGATTAATTATTGTCAATTGGAAAACAAAAAAACATAGTTTTGGTGTAATTGTACCTCTTACCCACCAGTCCTGGGCATTAGGTTAAAGTGCATCCGGCAGTGGAGGCTCCTCTATGGGGTCTTGGGACACTAACCACTTTACTACTGTTACCCCAGGTGGTCCTTGGCAAAGGCCAGAGGTGGGTAGAGTAGCCAGAAATTGTACTCAAGTAAGAGTACTGTTACTTTAGAGATGTATTACTCAAGTAAAAGTAAGGAGTAGTCACCCAAATATTTACTTGAGTAAAAGTAAAAAGTATGTTGTGAAAAAACTACTCAATTACTGAGTAACTGATGAGTAACTTGATTGTTTAATGATTACGGCAACAAATAATGCACAAAAACATAAAAATAGCAATGAGCAAATTCTGATCCAGGAATATCTCTTAAGCAACTAAAACAATATTATATATTAAATAATAGTACATTAAAATAAAATTTAAAAAAATGGCACATTGAGCCACAACAACTTAACAGCACCATAGCCTCAGTAGGCATTCATTGATTTGATTGATTGATTAAAACTTGTATTAGTAGACTGCACAGTACAGTACATATTCCCTACAATTGACCACTAAATGGTAACACCCCAATAAGTTTTTGGCATCTAATTCATCCAGCTTCCATACACTTTACAAGAAAAACATTGGCGGCAAATTCCGTAGCTTGCTTGATTGACATTCACGGCACCCGAGGGTCTTGTGAGATGACGCTGGCTGCTGCCAGTTCATTATTATGAAAAAATGACAGAGAGGAAGGCGAGAAACACTTTTTATTTCAACAGACTTTCGTCAAAACTCTAAAGGCCGACTGCACATTTCCTATCTTCACAATAAAAGCCCTGCTTCATGCTGCCTGCGCTAACAAAATAAGAGTCTCGGAAAGCTGGCGTGCACAAGTGATGTGCACGCCAGCTTTCTGAGGGATCGCTTGTGCACGCCAGTTTTCCGAGACTCTGTATTTAGTTAGCGCAGGCAGCATGAAGCAGGGCTTTTATTGTGAAGATAGGAAATGTGCAGTCGGCCTTTAGAGTTTTGACGGAAGGTACGGCGCGAGAGTCTGTTGAAATAAAAAGTGTTTCTCGCCTTCCTCTCGGTCATATTTTCATAATAATGATCTTGCAGCAGCCAGCGTCATCTCACAAGACCCTCCGGTACCGTGAATGTCATTTAAGTGACGTCTTGGTGAAGATTGATGATCACTCATTTTTAGGTCTATTTTTTTAAAAGCCTGGCTGGAGATCGACTGACACACCCCCCGCGGTCGACTGGTAGCTCGCGATCGACGTAATGGGCATCCCTGGGCTGAGGGCTTTATGTAGGTGAGCACACCTGCTTGGACTAATTAGGCCTAATTTGGGCCAAACCATTATTTTCAGTAACTGGGTGTTGAAGAGGGACATTTGAAAGTTGCGTTGTCTAAGCCTGAATACACTGGGTACAAAAATGACTGCTTTACAAATACAAAAGTACAATGTGAATACTTTTTAGACATGTGATAGTTACTTCTGGTGTAAATTACAAAATAACTGATTACTTAATTCCCCCTGTCAAATTGGTCCCAGCTAGTGGGCTTTTTAAGTGGGGAAAATGCCATTTTTCTGCCAGTCTGCTGCCTGTCACTGCCAGAGGAGGTTGTCTGTCCTGACCAAGAGTTTCGGTTTTCATGCATCAAACCAACTACTGAGATTGTGGGTGTTTTGTCTTCCTGTTGTTGTTCACCTCTTGACACTTTTGGAATTTTAAATAAATGTTTGTAAACTGTTACCACTGCGTGCCTTGCCATCCTTGATTTAAAGTCCGGTTTGCAAAGGTTACATTACCTTCACCCGAGGCGGGGTGGGACACTAATTATGAGTCGTTTTGGAAAATAATTACGAGATTTTACGAGAGACAGCTCGTACCTCAAAACACTCGTAAGTTGGGGCACTCGTAAGTCAAAGTGCCACTGCAGGCATCACATTTGAACTTTTAAAGGTCGAGGCAAGTGTTACTGTAAAGGAGGGCTCATATTTTAGGGCACCAAGCCAAGTTGGAAGGGAACAAAGCATGTATGCATAAAATGCATACATACATACACATATACATATGTATACATATATATATATATATATATATATATATATATATACACATACATACATATATACATAAATGCATATATGTATACATATATAAGTCTAGTAGCAGCGGGGGCCGTCTACGGAGCAGACGCCAGCGGTGTGATCGGAAACGCGGATGTCGAGCGGGGCTAAAAACAAAGCAGAAGGCTAATCCCCACAGAACACCACTTTCCTCCATCCCGAAGACGGATTTAGATGGAAAATGCGAGACTACTGGTCTGGGTAAGGAGTCAGTTAAATTAGAACAAGTTTTTTCTGCTTTGAGTGTTTCAGAGTTGGACATGTGTTTTACTGAGGTGGCTAACTATGATGCGTGCAGTTTATCAAAGCAACAAACAAACAATCGGAAAATCCCCGTTACTGAGGTGGCTAACCATGATGCGTGCAGTTTATCAAAGCAACAAACAAACAATCGGAACATTCCCGTCGTATCAATTCCTAGATATGGTCGTAATTATACTGAATGCACTGGGCATAATAAACACAACATTATTAATATTGCTACTACGGATAATTTGATCAAAAATTCCCTAAAACAGCCCACTACCTATAATATAGGTTTTTTAAACATAAGATCATTGTCTCCCAAAACGTTGTTAGTTAATGATATTATCAGAGACAACAATCTTAACGTCATCGGTCTCAGCGAAACCTGGCTTAAACCAAACGACTTTTTTGCGCTAAATGAGGCATGTCCTCCTAACTTTACACATGCGCATATTGCCCGTCCGCTTAAAAGGGGTGGGGGGGTCGCACTAATATACAACGAAAACTTTAACCTTAGTCCTAACATAAATAATAAATATAAATCGTTTGAGGTGCTTACTATGAGGTCTGTCACACCGCTGCCTCTACACCTGGCTGTTATCTACCGCCCCCCAGGGCCCTGTTCGGACTTTATCAATGAATTCTCAGAGTTCGTTGCTGATCTAGTGACACACGCCGATAATATAATCATAATGGGGGACTTTAATATCCGTATGAATACCCCATCGGACCCACCGTGCGTAGCGCTCCAGACTATAATTGATAGCTGTGGTCTCACACAAATAATAAATGAACCCACGCATCGCAACGGTAATACGATAGACCTAGTGCTTGTCAGGGGTATCACCGCTTCCAAAGTTACGATACTCCCGTATACTAAAGTATTGTCCGATCATTACCTTATAAAATTCGAGGTTCAGACGCATGTTCGTCAAACTAATAATAATAATAACTGCTATAGCAGCCGCAACATTAATACGGCCACAACGACAACTCTTGCTGACCTACTGCCCTCGGTAATGGCACCATTCCCAAAGTATGTGGGCTCTATTGATAACCTCACTAACAACTTTAACGACGCCCTGCGCGAAACCATTGATAACATAGCACCGCTAAAGTTAAAAAAGGCTCCAAAAAAGCGCACCCCGTGGTTTACAGAAGAAACTAGAGCTCAGAAATTATTATGCAGAAAGCTGGAACGCAAATGGCGCACGACTAAACTTGAGGTGCACCATCAAGCATTTAGTGATGGTTTAATAACTTATAAACGCATGCTTACCTTAGCTAAAGCTAATTATTACTCAAATCTCATCCACCGTAATAAAAACGATCCTAAATTTTTGTTTAGTACGGTAGCATCGCTTACCCAACAAGGGACTCCTTCCAGTAGCTCCACCCACTCAGCTGATGACTTTATGCAATTCTTTAGTAAGAAAATTGAAGTCATTAGAAAGGAGATTAAAGACAATGCGTCCCAGCTACAACGGGGTTCTATTAACACTGACACGATTGTATATACGGCGGATACTGCCCTCCAAAATAGTTTCTCTCGTTTTGAGGAAATAACATTAGAGGAATTGTTACAACGTGTAAATGGAATAAAACAAACAACATGTTTACTTGACCCTCTTCCTGGGAAACTGATCAAGGAGCTCTTTGTATTATTAGGTCCATCAGTGCTAAATATTATAAACTTATCACTTTCCTCGGGCACTGTTCCCCTAGCATTCAAAAAAGCGGTTATTCATCCTCTTCTTAAAAGACCTAACCTCGATCCTGACCTCATGGTAAACTACCGACCGGTGTCTCACCTTCCCTTTATTTCAAAAATCCTCGAAAAAATTGTTGCGGAGCAGTTAAATGAACACTTAGCGTCTAACAATCTATGTGAAACCTTTCAATCCGGTTTCAGGGCAAATCACTCGACGGAGACAGCCCTCGCAAAAATGACTAATGATCTATTGCTAACGATGGATTCTGATGCGTCATCTATGTTGCTGCTCCTCGATCTTAGCGCTGCTTTCGATACCGTCGATCATAATATTTTATTAGAACGTATCAAAACACGAATTGGTATGTCAGACTTAGCCCTGTCTTGGTTTAACTCTTATCTTACTGATAGGATGCAGTGTGTCTCCCATAACAATGTGACCTCGGACTACGTTAAGGTAACGTGTGGAGTTCCCCAGGGTTCGGTCCTTGGCCCTGCACTCTTCAGCATCTACATGCTGCCGCTAGGTGACATCATACGCAAATACGGTGTTAGCTTTCACTGTTATGCTGATGACACCCAACTCTACATGCCCCTAAAGCTGACCAACACGCCGGATTGTAGTCAGCTGGAGGCGTGTCTTAATGAAATTAAACAATGGATGTCCGCTAACTTTTTGCAACTCAATGCCAAAAAAACGGAAATGCTGATTATCGGTCCTGCTAGACACCGAACTCTATTTAATAATACAACTCTAACATTTGACAACCAAACAATTAAACAAGGCGACACGGTAAAGAATCTGGGTATTATCTTCGACCCAACTCTCTCCTTTGAGGCACACATTAAAAGCGTTACTAAAACGGCCTTCTTTCATCTCCGTAATATCGCTAAAATTCGCTCCATTCTGTCCACTAAGGACGCTGAGATCATTATCCATGCGTTTGTTACGTCTCGCCTCGACTACTGTAACGTATTATTTTCGGGTCTCCCCATGTCTAGCATTAAAAGATTACAGTTGGTACAAAATGCGGCTGCTAGACTTTTGACAAGAACAAGAAAGTTTGATCACATTACGCCTGTACTGTATATACCTTTATATACATATATACATACATATATACCTATACTGTATATACCTTTATATACATATATACATACATATATACCTATACTGTATATACCTTTATATACATATATACATACATATATACCTATACTGTATATACCTTTATATACATATATACATACATATATACCTATACTGTATATACCTTTATATACATATATACATACATATATACCTATACTGGCTCACCTGCACTGGCTTCCTGTGCACTTAAGATGTGACTTTAAGGTTTTACTACTTACGTATAAAATACTACACGGTCTAGCTCCATCCTATCTTGCCGATTGTATTGTACCATATGTCCCGGCAAGAAATCTGCGTTCAAAGGATTCCGGCTTGTTAGTGATTCCCAAAGCCCAAAAAAAGTCTGCGGGCTATAGAGCGTTTTCCGTTCGGGCTCCAGTTCTCTGGAATGCCCTCCCGGTAACAGTTCGAGATGCCACCTCAGTAGAAGCATTTAAGTCTCACCTTAAAACTCATTTGTATACTGTAGCCTTTAAATAGACTCCCTTTTTAGACCAGTTGATCTGCTGTTTCTTTTCTTTTTCTTCTATGTCCCACTCTCCCCTGTGGAGGGGGTCCGGTCCGATCCGGTGGCCATGTACTGCTTGCCTGTGTATCGGCTGGGGACATCTCTGCGCTGCTGATCCGCCTCGACATCTCTGCGCTGCTGATCCGCCTCCGCTTGGGATGGTTTCCTGCTGGCTCCGCTGTGAACGGGACTCTCGCTGCTGAGTTGGACCCGCTTTGGACTGGACTCTCGCGACTGTGTTGGATCCATTGTGGATTGAACTTTCACAGTATCATGTTAGACCCGCTCGACATCCATTGCTTTCCTCCTCTCTAAGGTTCTCATAATCATTATTGTCACAGACGTCCCACTGGATCATTATTGTCACCGATGTCCCACTGGGTGTGAGTTTTCCTTGCCCTTATGTGGGCCTACCGAGGATGTCGTGGTGGTTTGTGCAGCCCTTTGAGACACTAGTGATTTAGGGCTATATAAGTAAACATTGATTGATTGATTGATATACATACATATATACACATATATATACATATATACATACATGCATACACACATACATATATATATATATACAAACATATATACACACACATATAAACATATTTATATACATATACACATAAGCATACATATATATATGCACATATATATACATACATATATACACATATATATATATGTATCGGCTGGGGACATCTCTGCGCTGCTGGTCCGCCTCCGCTTGGGATGGTTTCCTGCTGGCTCCGCTGTGAACGGGACTCTCGCTGCTGTGTGTTGGATCCTCTTTGGACTGGACTCTCGCGACTGTGTTGGATCCATTGTGGATTGAACTTTCACAGTATCATGTTAGACCCGCTCGACATCCATTGCTTTCCTCCTCTCTAAGGTTCTCATAGTCATCATTGTCACCGACGTCCCACTGGGTCATTATTGTCACCAATGTCCCACTGGGTGTGAGTTTTCCTTGCCCTTATGTGGGCCCACCGAGGATGTCGTGGTGGTCTGTGCAGCCCTTTGAGACACTAGTGATTTAGGGCTATATAAGTAAACATTGATTGATTGATTGATTGATATACATACATGCATACACACATACATATATATATATATAAATACAAACATATATACACACATATAAACATATTTATATACATATACACATAAGCATACATATATACATATATATACATAAATGCATTTATGTATACATATATACATGTATATATACATATATACATACATATATACACATATACATACATATATACACATATACATACATATATACACATATATATACATATATACATACATGCATACACACATACATATATATACAGTATATATATATATATATACAAACAAACATATATACACACATATAAACATATTTATATACATATACACATAAGCATACATATATACATATATATGCACATATATATATATACATACATATATAAATGATAAATGATAAATGGGTTGTACTTGTATAGCGCTTTTCTACCTTCAAGGTACTCAAAGCGCTTTGACACTACTTCCACATTTACCCATTCACACACACATTCACACACCGATGGAGGGAGCTGCCATGCAAGGCGCCAACTAGCACCCATCAGGAGCAAGGGTGAAGTGTCTTGCTCAGGACACAACGGACGTGACGAGGTTGGTACTTGGTGGGATTTGAACCAGGGCCCCTCGGGTTGCGCAAGGCCACTCTCCCACTGCGCCACGCCGTCCCTATACACATATATATACATATATACATACATGCATACACACATACATATATATATACAAACATATATACACACATATAAACATATTTATATACATATACACATAAGCATACATATATACATATATATATACATAAATGCATATATGTATACATATATACATGTATATATACATATATACATACATATATACACATATAAATACATATATACACATATACATACATGCATACACACATACATATATATATATACAAACATATATACACACATATAAACATATTTATATACATATACACATAAGCATGCATATATACATATATATATACACATATATATATATATATATATATATATACATACATATATACAGTACATACACACATATATATACATACATAAATACAAACACAAGCATAAGATATAGAAATAAATTAAAATAGACTGTCATATAGTGTATGACCTAACTTGTAGTAAGTTTTAGTAAAGTTGTATATAAACAAATATATAAAACGTCATGCAATTTCCATCCCATTATTGTTTACATCAGCAACTTATGTTCAACATGTACAAAAAAGTACACAAATGACAGCTACGAATCAAAATAAACATTCACAATAGGGCTCATAAACAACATTGAGAGGTCTAGAAACTGCTGAGTTTCGAGGGCAAAACGATTGACTAATTTAGTCACTCGGTTTAAACTATGAAATTAACCTCCCTAAAGAAGTTGTGTCGCTTGCTACATTTTTCCCCAACAGCCTGTAATTGTTTGTGTTTTCTTTTTTGGATTAGTTCGTAACTGCTCATAAAAAGTGGTACACGTCTCCTGCATGTTTGACAACATAGCAAAATGCTACAGGTAAGTAGCATGGATGGGCAGCACATGAGTCTCTCCCTGCTAAAAAAAAACCCTGTATGGTACATGCAAAATTCTCATTTAAATAAGGTTTCTGCACCACTTTACAATTAAAATCGCATGCAAAATGCCCACTAATAGTACATTGATTGATTGAACCTTTTATTAGTAGATTGCACAGTACAGTACATATTCTGTACAATTGACCACTAAATGGTAACACCCCAATAATCAATCAATCAATCAATCAATGTTTATTTATATAGCCCCAAATCACAAATGTCTCAAAGGACTGCACAAATCATTACGACTACAACATCCTCGGAAGAACACACAAATAAGTCTTTCAACTTGTTTAAATTGGGGTCCACGTTAATCATCCATCCACCCATTTTCTACCACTTATTCCTTTTGGGATCGCGGGGGGCGCTGGTGCCTATCTCAGCTACAATCGGGCGGAAGGCGGGGTACACCATGGACAAGTCGCCACCTCATCACAGGGCCAACACAGACAGACAGACAACATTCACACACTAGGGACCATTTAGTGTTGCCAATCAACCTATCCCCAGGTGCATGTCTTTGGAGGTGGGAGGGGCCTATCCCCAGGTGCATGTCTTTGGAGGTGGGAGGGGCCTATCCCCAGGTGCATGTCTTTGGAGGTGGGAGGGGCCTATCTCCAGGTGCATGTCTTTGGAGGTGGGAGGGGCCTATCCCCAGGTGCATGTCTTTGGAGGTGGGAGGGGCCTATCCCCAGGTGCATGTCTTTGGAGGTGGGAGGGGCCTATCTCCAGGTGCATGTCTTTGGAGGTGGGAGGGGCCTATCCCCAGGTGCATGTCTTTGGAGGTGGGAGGGGCCTATCCCCAGGTGCATGTTTTGAGGTGGGAGGGGCCTATCCCCAGGTGCATGTCTTTGGAGGTGGGAGGGGCCTATCCCCAGGTGCATGTCTTTGGAGGTGGGAGGGGCCTATCCCCAGGTGCATGTCTTTGGAGGTGGGAGGGGCCTATCCCCAGGTGCATGTCTTTGGAGGTGGGAGGGGCCTATCCCCAGGTGCATGTCTTTGGAGGTGGGAGGGGTCTATCCCCAGGTGCATGTCTTTGGAGGTGGGAGGGGCCTGTCCCCAGGTGTATGTTTTATGAGGTGAGAGGGGCCTGTCCCCAGGTGCATGTCTTTGGAGGTGGGAGGGGCCTATCCCCAGGTGCATGTCTTTGGAGGTGGGAGGGGCCTGTCCCCAGGTGTATGTTTTATGAAGTGAGAGGGGCCTATCCCCAGGCGCATTTTTTATGAGGAGGGAGGTGCCTGTCCCCAGGTGCATGTTTTATGAGGTGGGAGGGGCCTGTCCCCAGGTGCATGTCTTTGGAGGTGGGAGGGGCCTATCCCCAGGTGCATGTCTTTGGAGGTGGGAGGGGCCGATCCCCAGGTGCATGTCTTTGGAGGTGGGAAGGGCCTATCCCCAGGTGCATGTCTTTGGAGGTGGGAGGGGCCTATCCCCAGGTGCATGTTTTATGAGGTGGGAGGGGCCTATCCCCAGGTGCATGTTTTATGAGGTGGGAGGGGCCTATCCCCAGGTGCATGTCTTTGGAGGTGGGAGGGGCCTATCCCCAGGTGCATGTCTTTGGAGGTGGGAGGGGCCGATCCCCAGGTGCATGTCTTTGGAGGTGGGAGGGGCCGATCCCCAGGTGCATGTCTTTGAAGGTGGGAAGGGCCTATCCCCAGGTGCATGTCTTTGGAGGTGGGAGGGGCCTATCCCCAGGTGCATGTATTTGGAGGTGGGAGGGGCCGATCCCCAGGTGCATGTCTTTGGAAGTGGGAGGAAGCCGGAGTACCCAGAGGGAACCCACATAGTCACGTGGAGGACATGTAAACTCCACACAGAAAGATCCTGAGCCCGGGATTAAATCCCAGACTACTCAGGACCTTCGTATTGTGAGGCAGACGCACTAACCCCTCTGCCACCGTGAAGCCCCCACGTTAATCAATTTATGGTAATTCCATTTTATAGATTGCACACGCTGTTTAGCATGTAGTGTTTGGTTGTCACTTTGTGCATTCATAATTCCGATTACATTATCACGGTTCATGTCCGTGTGCATCATTTGTATATCAGTGGGTAGGAGAAGAGCTTTGATGTAGAGAAATCAGCCTTCTGTCAGAACCCCCTCCTAACCCTGTAGAGTAAGATCAGACAGCCTATTGTCCACTGAAATGGGTCAATCAGTCTACATCTAAATGGTGTTAGGTTACTCCTGGTTTGGTGAGGTTCTACTGAACAAAAGCTATATAGTAGAACATTTCCATTCAGTGGAACGGGATTTTGCTTCAATGTGTCTAGACTAAAGTCTTCCATTTGAGTGGTCAGTGCTCTATGTTACTCACACATCTCCACACATGCCCAAGCTGCCACTTGTTAAATGGGAATATAGCCACAGAGCTTGCTAATCAGGTTTATACCAAGGTCCCAAAAACACCGTAAGGGTTCAGCAGAGTTTACATAGCAACTAATGAGGGATTCAACCTAAGGTGGTGGAAAATGATTGCCTGCACAGGATGTTTGATGTGGACGCCTGAATAGATGGATCTTTAATCAGCAGAAAAGTTGTGTTTTTTTCCTGGACTACTTAGTATACTTCCTTCATAAGTTGGATCTATTTAAAGGGGAACATTATCAGTTGACCTATGTAAGCGTCAATATATACCTTGATGTTGAAGAAAAAAGACCATGTATTTCTTTAACCGATTTCCGAACTCTAAATGGGTGAATTTTGGCGAATTAAACGCCTTTCTGTTTATCGCGCTGGAGGCGATGACGTCAGAATGTGACGTCGCCGAGGTAACACAGCCGCCATTTTCATTTTCAACACATTACAAACACCGGGTCTCAGCTCTGTTATTTTCCGTTTTTTTGACTATTTTTTGGAACCTTGGAGACATCATGCCTGGTGGGTGTGTTGTCGGAGGTTGTAACAACACTAACAGGGAGGGATTCAAGTTGCACCACTGGCCCCAAGATGCCAAAGTGTCTGCCGCCAGACCCCCATTGAATGTACCAAAGTGTCTGCCGCCAGACCCCCATTGAATGTGCCAGAGTGTCTCCACATTTGACCGGCGATGCTAAAGCAGACATGGCACAGAGATGTATGGATAACCTGCAGATGCATTTGCAACCATTAAGTCAACAAAATCACAAAGGTGAGTTTTGCTGATGTTGACTGCCAGCTAATTGATGCTAACATGCTACGCTAATCGATGCTAACATGCTATTTACCGGCGGTGCTAAAGCAGACATGGCACAGAGATGTATAGATAACCTGCAGATGCATTTGCAACTATATTACGTTTCCTTCCACCCACATTTAATGCGAAACAAACACTTACCAATCGACGGATTTAAGTTGCTCCAGTGTCACAAGATGCGAAAGTCCTGATCGTTTGGTCCGCACATTTTACCGGCGATGCTAACGCAGCTATTCGGCCATGCTATGGCTATGAATAGCGTCAATAGCTTCAGTTTCTTCTTCAATACTTTCATACTCCAACCATCTGTTTCAATACATGCGTAATCTGTTGAATCGCTTGAGTCGCTGAAATCCGAGTTTGAATCCGAGCTAATGTCGCTATATCTTGCTGTGGTATTCCCATTGTTTGTTTACATTGGCAGCACTGTATGACTACACAGGGAAATGGCCGGTGTCTTCGCAGAGAGCCGAAAATAAGGCACTTTAAAGCTTTATTTAGGGATATTCCGAGACCGGTAAAATTTTGAAAAATACTTAAAAAAATACAACAAGCCACTGGGAACTGATTTTTACTGTTTTTAACCCTTTTGAAATTGTGATAATGTTCCCCTTTAAGGAAGAGTTTAAACTTCAAAAGACAAGTGTGAGTGTCAAATGGTCATTCGAGTAAAATGCCAAAACCTACTCTGTAAATTATCTTCACAATTTTTATCATATTAATAACTCTGTGGCCTATTGGTTAGAGCAGACCTGGGCAAAGTAAGGCCCGGGGGCCAAATGCGGCCCATTATGCTTTTCAATCTGGCCCGCCGGATGTTCCCAAATATTTGTTTTATAACAGGGGTCGGCAACCTTTACCACTCAAAGAGCCATTTTGACCCGTTTCACAAAATAAAGACAATAATGGGAGCCACAAGACTTGAAATTTATCATGAAATAACACTGTATGCAGAGGTTGTTTTTGCTTTGTGCTATGTAGTAAAATGAAAAAAAATCGATTTTTAAAAAATGAAAATCGTTTCTGAATCGCACATTGTGAGAATCGCGAATCGTACTCAAATCGATTTTTTTCCACACCCCTAATCTTTACCTATCATTGGTAAAGAGTGAGACTACGGTCCTCAATCAGGAGACTACAGTCCATCCAGACCCAAAACCTCCATCCACCTGAACAGTTGTTTCCCGTCGGCCATCTGATAGCTCAGAGCGTTTTCCGTTCGGGCTCCAGTACTCTGGAATGCCCTCCCGGTAACAGTTCGAGATGCTAGCTCAGTAGAAGCATTTAAGTCTCACCTTAAAACTCATCTGTATACTCTAGCCTTTATATAGACTCCCTTTTTAGACCAGTTGATCTGCCGCTTTTTTCCTTTCTCCTATGTCCCCCCCGTCCCTTGTGGAGGGGGTCCAGTCCGATGACCATGGATGAAGTACTGGCTGTCCAGAGTCGAGACCCAGGATAGACCGCTCGTCGGGACCCAGGATGGACCGCTCGCCTGTGTATCGGTTGGGGACATCTCTACGCTGCTGATCCGCCTCCGCTTGAGATGGTTTCCTGTGGACGGGACTCTCGCTGCTGTCTTGGATCCGCTTTGAACTGAACTCTCGCGGCTGTGCTGGAGCCACTATGGATTGAACTTTCACAGTATCATGTTAGACCCGCTCGACATCCATTGCTTTCGGTCCCTTAGGGGGGGGGTTGCCCACATCTGAGGTCCTCTCCAAGGTTTCTCATAGTCAGCATTGTCACTGGCGTCCCACTGGATGTGAATTCTCCCTGCCCACTGGGTGTGAGTTTTCTTTGCCCTTTTGTGGGTTCTTCCGAGGATGTTGTAGTCGTAATGATTTGTGCAGTCCTTTGAGACATTTGTGATTTGGGGCTATATAAATAAACATTGATTGATGATTGATTGAGTTACAGCTCACGTTATTCTATTCTGTGTTATTTATGTTTTATGTTGCACCGAGTCTAATTCCGAGTTTGTGAACCCGTTCTCAAACAATGGCAATAAAAACTCTTCTGATTCTGAGGAGAGAGCGAGGGGGAAGCAAGGCCCAAACTAAATTCCAGCGGGCGGAGGGTTAAGTTAGGAACCAGGAAAAAACCTTGAGCAACACACCAATAAAAGCTAACTATCTCACCGAGGAGAGTTGGAAATCACATCCTGAAAACGTCGGGCATGGCTTTGCATCAAATGCTGCTACATCATAGAAGGACAGCCTGGAAAACCAAGGTCTTCTTTACAAATTGTTACTTATGTCTATGATGTGTTTGGAGCGGAAGGTTCCCATATTTGTGATGCTTGCCGTTTTGTTACGGCCTTTTTTTCCTGGTCAACAGTCTGACCTGCGCATGTTTCTTCCTCTCCAGAAACACGTGAAATGACGTTGACCACAAATTCTAGTATCGATTTTCGCCAACATCGTCAACAAATGGTTGCACGCCGAGTGTGTGTGTGTGTGTGTGTGTGTGTGTGTGTCCATACAAAACACCCGCCGAGCCTCTTAGGATATATTTGCATACATTAACATTTTATATACCCTTCATCCGTGAAGAAGTGGCCTTTATTGCAAACCCAGTTGCTGAAGAACAGGCGTCCTTGGTGGTTCATAATAACAATGTCCATTGAATGAAACGAAAAAGACTCGAGCAAATATTAAAACAATGACGGCCTGCAAAATATCGTGTATGTACAGAAGTGTGTGTGTGTGTTAGATTTGTAACAAACACAGCATGAATGTATATAATTATGGTGCTATGCAGTAGGTTTTTAAGATGTTAAAGTTAAAGTAGCAATGATTGTCTCACACACACACACACACACACACACACACACACACTAGGTGTGGTGAAATTTGTCCTCTGCATTTGACCCATCCCCTTATTCAACCCCTGGGAAGTGAAGGGAGCAGCGGTGCCGCGCCCGGGAATCATTTAATTCAAGGCGGGCGCATACTATACCTTTACCTACTCGGTGGCCTAGTGGTTAGAGTGTCCGCCCTGAGACGGGTAGGTTGTGAGTTCAAACCCTGGCCGAGTCATACCCAAGACTATAAAAATGGGACCTATTACCTCCATCCATCCATCTTCTTCCGCTTATCCGAGGTCGGGTCGCGGGGGCAGCAGCCTAAGCAGAGAAGCCCTGACTTCCCTCTCCCCAGCCACTTCGTCTAACTCTTCCCGGGGGATCCCGAGGCGTTCCCAGGCCAGCCGGGAGACATAGTCTTCCCAACGTGTCCTGGGTCTTCCCCGTGGCCTCCTACCGGTTGGACGTGCCCTAAACACCTCCCTAGGGAGGCGTTTGGGTGGCATCCTGACCAGATGCCAGAACCACCTCATCTGGCTCCTCTCCATGTGGAGGAGCAGCGGCTTTACTTTGAGTTCCTCCCGGATGGCAGAGCTTCTCACCCTATCTCTAAGGGAGAGACCTGGAAACTCATTTGGGCCGCTTGTACCCGTGATCTTATCCTTTCGGTCATGACCCAAAGCTCATGACCATAGGTGAGGATGGGAACGTAGATCGACCGGTAAATTGAGAGCTTTGCCTTCCGGCTCAGCTCCTTCTTCACCACAACGGATCGGTACAACGTCCGCATTATTGAAGTCGCTGCACCGATCCGCCTGTCGATCTCACGATCCACTCTTGCCTCACTCGTGAACAAGACTCCTAGGTACTTGAACTCCTCCACTTGGGGCAGGGTCCCCTCCCCCAAGTGGAGTTACCTCCCTGCTTGGCAATCAGCATTAAGGGTTGGAATTGGGGGTTAAATCACCAAAAATGATTCCCGGGCGTGGCACCGCTGCTGCCCACTGCTCCCCTCACCTCCCAGGGGGAGATCAAGGGTGATGGGTCAAATGCAGAGGATAATTTTGCCATGCCTCGTGTGTGTGTGACAATCATTGGTACTTTAACGGCAATTCAAGGAAATACGGTAAACATACTAGTTCTAGCTAATAGGCTGATCTAGTTTTTATTTTTATTCATTTTTATTATCTTTTTATTATTATTATTATTATTATTATTAATACATTGTAGCACTTTGAGGTTGTTTGCTCAATGTAAAGTGCTTTTTTTTTTTTACAAATAAAATATATTATTATTATTATTACTCTATTCTTACAGCTAAACACGGTGATGGACCTGAAATGAATCACCTTCATCAATCACAATCATAAAATCCCCCAGCCCTAATTCCAGCAACCATCTCTATGACAGTAAGACTATTCAAGGGACAACACTTTAAAGATGAAATCTGGATATAGTTGACAGCAGTACAGATACACTGTCCAGTGGAAATGACTCAACACAGCTATTATTGTCTAATTAGTCGGCAACACCAGTGAGCGCCAAGATGATTGGATGTAGTCGACACTCAAGCAGCACAATTCAAGTAAATCCAAGTTAAATACAAGCGTATGCATGTTTACTTTACACTGTATTGTCCCCTGATGTGGTGTAACAAATGGATCGAATATGGAATGTCACATATTAACACACGACATCTTCCCAAGTTGAACTCTTACATGACAAATACAGGAGCTGCAGAGATAGAATTGAATGATGGTGTTGTACAAAAGGCAAAGCGGGATGTGAGTGTGCACAAACATTGTACACAACAACTCAGCGCTGGACGCCAGCAGAGCAACATCAAATAATTAGAAAGTCAGCAGAGGTGGGAAAAAGAATCAATTCTTCGATGCATCACATTTGCAAAGTGGACAAATCTGAATTAATAGACAAAAATACATAAATTATATATTCATCCATCCATCCATCCATTTTCTACCGCTTGTCCCTTTCAGGAGGTCGCGGGGGCTGCTGGAGCCTATCTCAACTGCATTTGGACGGAAGGCGGAGTACACCCTGGACAAGTCACCACCTCATCACAGGGCCAACACAGATAGAAGACAACATTCACAGACTAGGGACCATTTAGTGTTGCCAATCAACCTATCCCCAGGTGCATGTCTTTGGAGGTGGGAGGGGCCTATCCCCAGGTGCATGTCTTTGGAGGTGGGAGGGGCCAATCCCCAGGTGCATGTCTTTGGAGGTGGGAGGGGCCTATCCCCAGGTGCATGTCTTTGGAGGTGGGAGGGGCCTATCATCAGGTGCATGTCTTTGGAAGTGGGAGGGGCCAATCCCCAGGTGCATGTCTTTGGAAGTGGGAGGTGCCTATCCCCAGGTGCATGTCTTTGGAGGTGGGAGGGGCCTATCCCCAGGTGCATGTCTTTGGAGGTGGGTGGGGCCTATCCCCAGGTGCATGTCTTTGGAGGTGGGAGGGGCCTATCCCCAGGTGCATGTCTTTGGAGGTGGGAGGGGCCTATCCCCAGGTGCAAGTCTTTGGAGGTGGGAGGGGCCTATCCCCAGGTGCATGTCTTTGGAGGTGGGAGGGGCCTATCCCCAGGTGCATGTCTTTGGAGGTGGGAGGAAGCCAAAGTACCCGGAGGGAACCCACGCAGTCACGGGGAGAACATGCAAAGCCCACACAGAAAGATCCCGAACCCAGGATCGAACTCATAAAATTGGTATTGTAAGGAACATGCACTAACCCCTGTCCCACCATGCTGCCCTAAATTTTACTTACACACACACACATATACATACTGTACATATATATATATATATATAATATTTAATATATATGTATGTGTGGGAAAAATCATGTGACTACTTCATCTCTACAGAAGTGTTTCATGAGGGGTTCCCTCAATCGTCAGGAGATTGTAGCAACTGAATCAGACTCTAATCATGAGGGGTCCTAAGATTACCACCTCTAGAAGTCAGTTTCAGAGACTATTGGGGTTTTTTCACCAAGCCCAAGTGAGAAAAGACACAAACTTACTGACTGAAGGTTGTGTGGGAGATGAAGTGATGATGCAGCCGTTTCCTCCTTCTCACAAATGTCCTGTAGGGTCCACAAAAAATTCACTGGTCAGTCAAAATAGAAACCTTTATTTTACAATAAAAACAAATGGAAATAGACACACGATGCAGTTCTTATTTTAATTATTTTGAGGAAGCAAGAGGTGACAAGTACAAACCCCGTTTCCATATGAGTTGGGAAATTGTGTTAGATGTAAATATAAACAGAATACAATGATTTGCAAATCCTTTTAAACCCATATTCAGTTGAATATGCTACAAAGACAACATATTTGATGTTCGAACTCATAAACTTTATTTTTTTTCCAAATAATAATTAACTTAGAATTTCATGGCTGCAACACGTGCCAAAGTAGTTGGGAAAGGGCATGTTCACCACTGTGTTACATCACCTTTTCTTTTAACAACACTCAATAAACGTTTGGGAACTGAGGAAACTAATTGTTGAAGCTTTGAAAGTGGAATTCTTTCCCATTCTTGTTTTATGTAGAGCTTCAGTCCTTCAACAGTCCGGGGTCTCCGCTGTCGTATTTTATGCTTCATAATGCGCCACACATTTTCCATGGGAGACAGGTCTGGACTGCAGGTGGACCAGGAAAGTACCCACACTCTTTTACTACGAAGCCACGCTGTTGTAACACATGGCTTGGCATTGTTTTGCTGAAATAAGCAGGGGCGTCCATGAAAAAGACGGCGCTTAGATGGCAGCATATGTTGCTCCAAAACCTGTATGTACCTTTCAGTATTAATGGTGCCTTCACAGATGTGTAAGTTACCCATGCCTTGGGCACTAATGCACCCCCATACCATCACAGATGCTGGCTTTTACACTTTGTGCCTAAGACAATCCGGATGGTTATTTTCCTCTTTGTTCTGGAGGACTCCACGTCCACAGTTTCCAAATATAATTTGAAATGTGGACTCGTCAGACCACAGAACACTTTTCCACTTTGCATCAGTCCATCTTAGATGAGCTCGGGCTAAGCGAAGCCGGTGGTGTTTCTGGGTGTTGTTGATAAATGGCTTTTGCTTTGCATAGTAGAGTTTTAACTTGCACTTACAGATGTAGCGACCAACTGTAGTTACTGACAGTGGTTTTATGAAGTGTTCCTGAGTCCATGTGGTGATATCCTTTAGAGATTGATGTTGGTTTTTGATGCAGTCCCGCTTGAGGGATCATAGGTCCGTAATATCATCGCTTACGTGCAGTGATTTCTCCAGATTCTCTGAACTTTTTGATGATTTTACGGACCGTAGATGGTAAAATCCCTAAATTCCTTGCAATAGCTCGTTGAGAAATGTTGTTCTAAAACTGTTCGACAATTTGCTTACAAAGTGTTGACCCTCGCCCCATCCTTGTTTGTGAATTACTTAGCATTTCATGGAAGCTGCTTTTATACCCAATCATGGCACCCACCTGTTCCCAATTAGCCTGCACACCTGTGGGATGTTCCAAATAAGTGTTTGATGAGCATTCCTCAACTTTATCAGTATTTATTGCCACCTTTCCCAACTTCTCTGTCACATGTTGCTGGCATCAAATTCCAAAGTTAATGATTATTTGCACACACAAAAAATGTTTATGAGTTAGAACATCAAATATGTTGTCTTTGTAGCATATTCAACTGAATATGGCTTGAAAAGGATTTGCATCCAACACAATTTCCCAACTCAAATGGAAACGAGGGGATTAGGAAGAACGCCAAATGAGATTTGCAGACAGCTGCACCTGCCTGTGGAGGGACGCACCTTGCCAAATAAACACAGACTATTATCTGCTCTGCCGTGGTTTGCCAATACTCAAAAATGGAACTGCTTTGTGTCTTCCCCGCATTGAATGAATGACTTTGCTAGCCTCCATAAGTGCAACAAGAGTGACAAGCTCATAAAACACAACATAGGCTGTGATCTCTGCGGATCTCGGCGATGGGAAATAAACACGCACATCTGCTTTGGGGTCATTATTAAAGCCACAGTTAAAGTTTCAGTGCAGTCAGGAGGGAATTAGAAAAGCAAGAGGCCATGAAGGAAGTAATTTGTAGGCTGATAGACACACTTCTCCCTCCAGACAACACAGAAGCCGGCGTAGAAACATGATCTAAATATAGCTTGCCTCTGTTGTCGTGGTATTTGTTTGAATATATTTCTTGCAATCCTAATAACTCTTAAGGCACAGGTGTCAAACTCATCTGGCCCAGCACATCACTTTTTGTGGCCCCTGACAGATGGAAAATGATGTGAGTCAAATAAGCTCGGTCTTTCTGACTAAAATTCAAGGATGCCAGGTACATGTCTTTGGAGGTGGGAGGGGCCTATCCCCAGGTGCATGTCTTTGGAGGTGGGAGGGGCCTATCCCCAGGTGCTTGTCTTCGCAGGTGGGAGGGGCCTATCCCCAGGTGCATGTCTTTGGAGGTGGGAAGGGCCTATCCCCAGGTGCATGTCTTTGGAGGTGGGAGGGGCCTATCCCCAGGTGCATGTCTTTGGAGGTGGGAGGGGCCTATCCCCAGGTGCATGTCTTTGGAGGTGGGAGGGGCCTATCCCCAGGTGCATGTCTTTGGAGGTGGGAGGGGCCTATCCCCAGGTGCATGTCTTTGGAGGTGGGAAGGGCCTATCCCCAGGTGCATGTCTTTGGAGGTGGGAGGGGCCTATCCCCAAGTGCATGTCTTTGGAGGTGGGAAGGGCCTATCCCCAGGTGCATGTCTTTGGAAGTGGGAAGGGCCTATCCCCAGGTGCATGTCTTTGGAGGTGGGAGGGGCCTATCCCCAGGTGCATGTCTTTGGAGGTGGGAGGGGCCTATCCCCAGGTGCATGTCTTTGGAGGTGGGAGGGGCCTATCCCCAGGTGCATGTCTTTGGAGGTGGGAGGGGCCTATCCCCAGGTGCATGTCTTTGGAGGTGGGAAGGGCCTATCCCCAGGTGCATGTCTTTGGAGGTGGGAGGGGCCTATCCCCAAGTGCATGTCTTTGGAGGTGGGAAGGGCCTATCCCCAGGTGCATGTCTTTGGAGGTGGGAGGGGCCTATCCCCAGGTGCATGTCTTTGGAGGTGGGAGGGGCCTATCCCCAGGTGCATGTCTTTGGAGGTGGGAGGGGCCTATCCCCAGGTGCTTGTCTTTGGAGGTGGGAGGGGCCTATCCCCAGGTGCATGTCTTTGGAGGTGGGAGGGGCCTATCCCCAGGTGCATGTCTTTGGAGGTGGGAGGGGCCTATCCCCAGGTGCTTGTCTTTGGAGGTGGGAGGGGCCTATCCCCAGGTACATGTCTTTGTAAGTGGGAGGGGCCTATCCCCAGGTGCATGTCTTTGGAGGTGGGAGGGGCCTATCCCCAGGTGCATGTCTTTGGAGGTGGGAGGGGCCTATCCCCAGGTGCTTGTCTTTGGAGGTGGGAGGGGCCTATCCCCAGGTGCATGTCTTTGGAGGTGGGAGGGGCCTATCCCCAAGTGCATGTCTTTGGAGGTGGGAAGGGCCTATCTCCAGCTGCGTGTCTTTGGAGGTGGGAGGGGCCTATCCCCAGGTACATGTCTTTGTAAGTGGGAGGGGCCTATCCCCAGGTGCATGTCTTTGGAGGTGGAAGGAAGCCGGAGTACCCGGAGGGAACCCACACAGTCACGGGGAGAACATGCAAACTCCACACAGAAAGATCCCCAGCCCGGGATTGAACTCAGAACTACTCAGGACCTTCGTACTGTGAGGCACATGCACTAACCCCTGTCACACCGTGCTGCCCACCCCTGAAATTGTATCGTTCTTAAATTATATGTGTGACCAGGAGATGGCCGTCACACGTGGGAGATACGTGTGGACTGCAATATGACGCCAGTAAACAACACCAAAATCTAAATGTCCCATTGAGAATACAGAACATTACATATAGCGCTCCAAAATCTGTCAAAAGGTTTTAGTATGACTTTGGTGAGCTATGACGCCGCACCACTCGATGGATTGTCGGAGCATTACCGTGACCATAGTCGGATGTGCTGTGCTTCAACATACGGTATTATGGTGTGTGTATAAGGACCACAAAATGGCACCTATTAGCAGACATATTAACTGGCGTTTTGTTTCACATTATTATGCAAAACCAAATTTTCTTATGTTCTGCTGATCAGTATTTGGGACCTGCATAAGTCCTGAAAATTAGCACGCGTCCCCCTTTGTAGTCCGTGCCGACGGACTACAAAGGGGACTTCTTTTTCTTTGTTTCCTTGTTATGGGACATTTATATTCCGCTGTTGCATATGTAATATATAGTAGTGTAAAGTTCTTACTTCTATCTGTCAGTAGACTCGCTATGAAAGTGCTAAAACATACCGGTGTAGTGAGTTTACATTATTCACACAAGGAACTTTACTTATTAGAGATGTCCGGTCGGACCGTTTTTCACGGGACACATTTCTGGCGTTTTTATTGCACTAGTGAGCCACGGATGAGGAGATGCTGCTCCGTTATTGATTGAAGTAAAGTCTGAATGTCATTAAAACAGTTAGCTCCATCTTTTGACACTTCTTCCACTCCCGTCCTTGCACGCTACACCGCTACAACAAAGATGACGGGGAGAAGACGCTGTCGAAGGTGAGCCACGTAAATAAGACCCGCCCACAAAAGCGACTGTCAGAAACAGACTTGAAGATGGTCTGTAAAACATCATCTATGCAACATTTTGACCAAAGAACCACCATTACATGTTATGTAGACCACAAGAAAATGTTTTACATTTAGGTAAAAAAAAAAAAAAATCACAATATGACCCCTTCAAAGCACCTTAGAATAACAAAAGGTGTACCTTTTGTATGAAAATAGACTTAAATAGCCCCGCTCATCGGCACTTCGCCTTATAATTCGATGCACCCTACGGTCTGGAAAATACGGTATACAAAAAATGCAAATTAAAAGATTAAATAATTTTGAATGGTTACTTGTGTTGTCATTACACAATACACACTATTTATTTTTATTGGTTATTTCTTCAGTTTAAGGGCGTGATGTAGACCAGGCCTTGGCAATTAATTTGACTCGGGGGCCACATTTAGAGGAAAAATGTGTCTGGGGGCCTCTATATATATATATATATATATATATATATATATATATATATATAGTGGGGCAAAAAGTTATTTAGTCAGCCAGCGATTGTGCAAGTTCTCCCACTTCAAATGATGACAGAGGTCTGTCATTTTCATCATAGGTACACTTCAACTGTGAGAGACAGAATGTGAAAAAAAAATCCAGGAATTCACATTGTAGGAATTTTAAATAATTTATTTATAAATGATGGTGGAAAATAAGTATTTGGTCAACCATTCAAAGCTCTCACTGATGGAAGGAGGTTTTGGCTCAAAATCTCACGATACATGGCCCCATTCATTCTTTCCTTAAGACGGATCAATCGTCCTGTCCCCTTAGCAGAAAAACAGCCCCAAAGCATGATGTTTCCACCCCCATGCTTCACAGTAGGTATGGTGTTCTTGGGATGCAACTCAGTATTCTTCTTCCTCCAAACACCACGAGTTGAGTTTATAGCAAAATGGATACATGGATGATACAGCAGAGGATTGGGAGAATGTCATGTGGTCAGATGAAACCAAAATAGAACGGGCTCACAGTGATGTTAGTAGTAGTTGACTGGGAGGTGTTTGTTATCATTTGGGGAGAGTACGCTGCCTTATGCTCACCTGCTAAACAACTATCTGCGCGACACTGAAGCATTGACTACATGCGCTCTGAATACGCACTGCTGATTGGCTGTTACCGCTATATATGTAACCAATCAGATGGTTGTGTGGGTGGGACAATGCTGGGTGCTGAGACAGAGGCAGAAGAAGCAAAGCAGCTTGTTAAGACTTTGGCTTAGAAAATCGTTCGGTACACCCCCGTACTAAACTGAAACACCCGTACTGAAACGGTTCAATACAAATACTGGGCTCTACCGAGGATGTTGTTGTGGTTTGTGCAGCCCTTTGAGACACTGGTGATTTAGGGCTATATAAATAAACATTGATTGATTGATTGATGAAATACACGTACCATTACACCCCTACCATATGTTTTTATTTATAAACATGACAGCCAATGTCATCACGTCGTGAAATTGCTGGTTTACGAGCAGTGGAGCATGTTCGGCAGCGCACAACCACAGAGTACTTACAATCAGACACAGTGTGTAAACAGAAAAGTGATTTTGGACGCATTTTGGCTTAAAAACTAAAGATAAAGGTAAAGTTAAAACACTGAAACGCCCTCAGAGATGTTTTAAAACATGGCTCGCTATAGCAGGTAATGTCCATCCACAATCGGCATTGTTTTAGCTTCTTCTAAATCACTAATCCTCGCCTTACAGGGCGACAAATAAAGTGAGTTTCTTACAAGTATCATCCCTGCAGGACGAGGAATAGCTAAACATGCTTCACTACAAACCGTAGGAGGATACAATAGCTCACCGCTAACAGCAAGCAGCACCCCTGAATGTAAACAGATGTCATGGGTGGATTTATACCTGACATCCCCTGGAATGATACCAAGTAAAAGAGTGTAGTCAATAGTACTATGATTACATCAATAGTTTTTAATGTCACAAAAACTTTTTAAATTATATTATAGTCATAAACTCAGGAGATACGCCCCTGGACACATGAGGACTTTGAATATGACCAATGTATGATCCTGTAACTACTTGGTATCGAATTGATACCTAAATGTGTGGTATCATCCAAATCTAATGTAAAGTATCCAAACAACAGAAGAATAAGTGATTATTACATTTTAACAGAAGTGTAGATTGAACATGTTGAAACGGAAAATAAGCAGATTTTAATAGTAAAGGAACAAGTAGATTCATAATACATTTTTACAGCTTGTCCTTCATAATGTTGACAAAATAATAGGTGTATAAATGACACAATATGTTACTGCATATGTCAGCAGACTAATTAGGAGCCTTTGTCTGTTTACTTACTACTAAAAGACAAGTATGTTCACTATTTTATTTAAGGACTAAATCAGGGGTAGGGAACCTATGGCTCGCGAGCCAGATGTGGCTCTTTTGATGACCGCATCCGGCTCTCGGATAAATCTGAGCTGACATTGCTCAGCACGATAAATAATGAATAATTCCACTTGTAATCAAAAATAACGTTCAAAATATAAAACATTCTCATGCATTTTTATGTCAAGAAGTTGCGTTAATGGTAAGAAGTAATTTATTTATTATTGGTTAGTGTTGGGCTTGCCCTCCTGGGGGTTCTTCAGACCACCAAGCACTGACATGAGAGCCTGTTCCAAGGTTACAATATTTTTCAATAAGTCTCTGAGTTGCTTTCCAGCAATTGTTGATTTTCTTTTTCGTTCTTGCTCTCTCCTGGCTGCTGCTTATAAACAGAGCGACAGGTGATTAGAAAACTAGGCCCAGCTGGGCCATCTACGCACCTGCCGCTGATTTCGAATTCGGGCCTGGAAACACCCCGCTTCGCTGCAGGCCCGCAGGCCACGCCCCCTCTACAGTTAGCTTCAGAATAACAATGTTATTCCAAAGAATAAGAGACCTATTATACTTTGGAAATGTTGGTCTTACTTGAAAATGCACGCGTTGAGTTGTGTTCAGTGTTGAAAAAAATATCATATGGCTCTTACGGAAATACATTTTTAAAATATTTGGCTTCCCGGCTCTCTCTGCCAAAAAGGTTCCCGACCCCTGGACTAAATTGTTGTCCGATTGCCATACGAAACATATGTTTAATGTACGCTACGATTTTTTGTTAAAATAAAGTCAATAATGCCATTTTTTGTGGTCCCCTTTGTTTAGAAAAGTATCGAAATACATTTTGGTACCGGTGCCAAAATATTGGTATCAAGACAACTAGGGATGCACCGAAATGAAAATTTGTGGCCGAAGCCGAAGCCGAATAAAATTTAAACGCTTGGCCGAAGGCCGAATACCAAATAATGAATGCAGTTTTTCATAATTTTTTTAATATTGCATAAATAGCCTAGAATAAATATTTATATTAACTGTATTATCGTTCATAGTTAATATTGTAAATCCCACTTTCTTAATTTTCATGTACATTTTGGGTGTCCCATTCAGTAAAAAACTGTAAAATTCCATTCGGTTTTTTGGAGTTGGCCTGTCATAACAGTGTTTCCCACATGACCAAGAAGAACGTGGAGTTGGAATATAATTACAACACTTTATGTACATATTTATATAATACTTACATATTTATATAATATGTAACTACAAGCTCCATTCACAGACAGAGTCCCACTGCTTTTATGAGCGGTCGAGCGAGTCAAAAGCCGTATATATTATTTTTTTTAATTTTTTAATTTTTTAAATTTTTATTTGTGGCGGCCATAATTCTTTCCTGGCGGGTGTCCACAAATAAATGAATGTGTGGGAAATCCTGCATAAGTTTTTTAGAACTCAATCGGACATTGTGACTCTTGGTATTAATGTTCCTGGGAAAAAAGGGACTGAAACACATTCTGTACAGCAGCTTTCTACAGCTAAATATGTATATATATCATTTCAACACACATTGGCCCCCAAGGCACATTTGTCTCTCAATGTGGCCCCCAAGTCAAAATATTTGCCCAGTTCTGTCATAGGTTTGGGTTAGGGTCAACCCTAACCCTTATGTGTGATTTTATGTTTCCAATTGGCACCAGTATAGTGTTACACTATTTAATAGAGATGCACCGAAATGAAAATGTGGGGCCGAAGCCGAATAAAATTTAAACGCTTGGCCGAAGGCCGAATACCGAATAATGAATGCAGTTTTTCCCAATTTTTTAAATATTGCATAAATAGCCTAGAATAAATATTTAGACATGTTTTTCAAATAAAGTCATTTTTTATTGAATATTGACATTTTTTTAATATTCCAGTAGCCTTTGCTTTTCAAAAAAAGCACAAAGTTTTTCATTTATATTAGGCCTTCAAACAAAACATGCATTCCAAAAAAAATAAAGTGCATTAAAGTGGATAAACCCACAACAAATGAATTATTGTCCTTTTGGCAAAAGTCTGCTTAGCCACAGTAGATATGCTAATAATGTAAACAGAGGCCCCACTAAATCTCAATAAGTGTGTGCTTGTAACCTCATACACTTATACAGGTAGCCTACACAACAGGCTAATAATGTAAACAGAGGCCCCACTAAATCTCAATAAGTGTGTGCTTGTAACCTCATACACTTATACAGGTACACAACATATCCCAACGTCACTGCACGTTGGTCGATTGCATCACCGCGTCAAAAAATTGCGTCACACGCCACTATTCGGCCTTGTTCTTAACTCATTCCAATGAAGGCCGAATGTGGCTTTTTTTGCCGTATTCGGCCAAATATATTCGGTTACCGATTAATCGGTGCATCCCTAAAGACAACCTTAGGTGCAGCCCTAATAAGCTGTGAGCACCAACATTAGAATACAGTATTAATAAAACACTCGTGAGAACCCTGCTTTTAGGCTACAACATAAACCTTTCCCACATAGTTGCACATGCATTTTACAGCGTGTATAAAGTAGCATGCTGGGTCATAATATATGTTCTGAATTGAAGTTGCAGGTCTCACTAAAAAGACGTCACCATCTGCTTGGGTACTCAAAAGGCCCGAGGGACTGCTTAAAGCTGGACGAGTATGTGCCGCTGCGTGTCTTGTCACTAAAAACACAACACATAACTCAGCATCCACATATGCTGGTGCAGAGCTCTTTACTGATTATTTGGGCCTCAGTGCCTGCCGCCTTCTGGGATGTACACGTTAAATAAGACCCTTGAAGCGTTACAAATACGCTAAATGCAATAAAAAAATAAAATAACTGGTAATTGTTGATTTTCCTGAACGTTGTATGACATCATGCCGACAGCCATCAAACTGCGTAATGCATATGTTCCTTTATGACTGTATATAATGCATAATAGACTGTATGTTATTCACATGTGAACAATGCTGTATCAAGGGCGTAGAATTGGGTAGGGACGCTAGGGACACGTCCCTACCCAATATCCAGCCGCTACTGTGTAGTCACTATCAATACAAGCGCTGCCCGTAATGTTTAGTCCATGATTATGGCACAGAAGGGGTTAAATGTCGGTCTCTGCTAGAAGTCCCGCCTCTAAGCTAAATATCGCTCCCTGATTGGTTGCCGCTTTCATGCTAACTTACGTGTGATTGGCTGTCCCCGCTGTCACTCCTTCTGCTTGTAAAAGCTAGCCTACATGCTAGTTGCTAGCGAGCGGACGAGAGGCAGTGCAACTCGGTGTAAGTTGTAAGTTCTAACTTGTAAGTAAGTGTAAGTTGTAAGTGTAAGTTGTAAGTAAGTGTAAGTAAGTGTAAGTTGTAAGTAAGTGTAAGTTGTAAGTAAGTGTAAGTTGTAAGTTCTAACTTGTAAGTAAGTGTAAGTTGTAAGTTCTAACTTGTAAGTAAGTGTAAGTTGTAAGTAAGTGTAAGTTGTAAGTTCTAACTTGTAAGTAAGTGTAAGTTGTAAGTTCTAACTTGTAAGTAAGTGTAAGTTGTAAGTGTAAGTTGTAAGTAAGTGTAAGTTGTAAGTTCTAACTTGTAAGTAAGTGTAAGTTGTAAGTGTAAGTTGTAAGTAAGTGTAAGTTGTAAGTAAGTGTAAGTTGTAAGTAAGTGTAAGTTGTAAGTTCTAACTTGTAAGTAAGTGTAAGTTGTAAGTGTAAGTTGTAAGTAAGTGTAAGTTGTAAGTTCTAACTTGTAAGTAAGTTTAAGTTGTAAGTTCTAACTTGTAAGTAAGTGTAAGTTGTAAGTAAGTGTAAGTTGTAAGTAAGTGTAAGTTGTAAGTTGTAAGTTGTAAGTAAGTGTAAGTTGTAAGTAAGTGTAAGTTGTAAGTTGTAACTTGTAAGTAAGTGTAAGTTGTAAGTAAGTGTAAGTTGTAAGTTCTAACTTGTAAGTAAGTGTAAGTTGTAAGTGTAAGTTGTAAGTAAGTGTAAGTTGTAAGTTCTAACTTGTAAGTAAGTGTAAGTTGTAAGTAAGTGTAAGTTGTAACTTCTAACTTGTAAGTAAGTGTAAGTTGGAAGTTCTAACTTGTAAGTAAGTGTAAGTTGTAAGTGTAAGTTGTAAGTAAGTGTAAGTTGTAAGTTCTAACTTGTAAGTAAGTGTAAGTTGTAAGTAAGTGTAAGTTGTAAGTAAGTGTAAGTTGTAAGTTCTAACTTGTAAGTAAGTGTAAGTTGTAAGTAAGTGTAATTTGTAAGTAAGTGTAAGTTGTAAGTTCTAACTTGTAAGTAAGTGTAAGTTGTAAGTGTAAGTTGTAAGTAAGTGTAAGTTGTAAGTAAGTGTAAGTTGTAAGTTCTAACTTGTAAGTAAGTGTAAGTTGTAAGTGTAAGTTGTAAGTAAGTGTAAGTTGTAAGTGTAAGTTGTAAGTTCTAACTTGTAAGTAAGTGTAAGTTGTAAGTAAGTGTAACTTGTAAGTAAGTGTAAGTTGTAAGTAAATGTAAGTTGTAAGTTCTAACTTGTAAGTAAGTGTAAGATGTAAGTGTAAGTTGTAAGTAAGTGTAAGTTGTAAGTTCTAACTTGTAAGTAAGTGTAAGTTGTAAGTGTAAGTTGTAAGTAAGTGTAAGTTGTAAGTGTAAGTTGTAAGTTCTAAGTTGTAAGTAAGTGTAAGTTGTAAGTAAGTGTAAGTTGTAAGTTCTAACTTGTAAGTAAGTGTAAGTTGTAAGTAAGTGTAAGTTGTAAGTTCTAACTTGTAAGTAAGTGTAAGTTGTAAGTAAGTGTAAGTTGTAAGTAAGTGTAAGTTGTAAGTTCTAACTTGTAAGTAAGTGTAAGTTGTAAGTAAGTGTAAGTTGTAAGTAAGTGTAAGTTGTAAGTTCTAACTTGTAAGTAAGTGTAAGTTGTAAGTAAGTGTAAGTTGTAAGTTCTAACTTGTAAGTAAGTGTAAGTTGTAAGTGTAAGTTGTAAGTAAGTGTAAGTTGTAAGTAAGTGTAAGTTGTAAGTTCTAACTTGTAAGTAAGTGTAAGTTGTAAGTGTAAGTTGTAAGTAAGTGTAAGTTGTAAGTGTAAGTTGTAAGTTCTAACTTGTAAGTAAGTGTAAGTTGTAAGTAAGTGTAACTTGTAAGTAAGTGTAAGTTGTAAGTAAATGTAAGTTGTAAGTTCTAACTTGTAAGTAAGTGTAAGTTGTAAGTGTAAGTTGTAAGTAAGTGTAAGTTGTAAGTAAGTGTAAGTTGTAAGTTGTAACTTGTAAGTAAGTGTAAGTTGTAAGTGTAAGTTGTAAGTAAGTGTAAGTTGTAAGTGTAAGTTGTAAGTTCTAACTTGTAAGTAAGTGTAAGTTGTAAATAAGTGTAAGTTGTAAGTTCTAACTTGTAAGTAAGTGTAAGTTGTAAGTAAGTGTAAGTTGTAAGTTCTAACTTGTAAGTAAGTGTAAGTTGTAAGTAAGTGTAAGTTCTAACTTGTAAGTAAGTGTAAGTTGTAAGTAAGTGTAAGTTCTAACTTGTAAGTAAGTGTAAGTTGTAAGTAAGTGTAAGTTGTAAGTTCTAACTTGTAAGTAAGTGTAAGTTGTAAGTGTAAGTTGTAAGTAAGTGTAAGTTGTAAGTGTAAGTTGTAAGTTCTAACTTGTAAGTAAGTGTAAGTTGTAAGTAAGTGTAAGTTGTAAGTAAGTGTAAGTTGTAAGTTCTAACTTGTAAGTAAGTGTAAGTTGTAAGTAAGTGTAAGTTGTAAGTGTAAGTTGTAAGTAAGTGTAAGTTGTAAGTGTAAGTTGTAACTTCTAACTTGTAAGTAAGTGTAAGTTGGAAGTTCTAACTTGTAAGTAAGTGTAAGTTGTAAGTGTAAGTTGTAAGTAAGTGTAAGTTGTAAGTGTAAGTTGTAAGTTCTAACTTGTAAGTGTAAGTTGTAAGTAAATGTAAGTTGTAAGTAAGTGTAAGTTGTAAGTTCTAACTTGTAAGTAAGTGTAAGTTGTAAGTAAGTGTAAGTTGTAAGTGTAAGTTGTAAGTGTAAGTTGTAAGTAAGTGTAAGTTGTAAGTGTAAGTTGTAAGTTCTAACTTGTAAGTGTAAGTTGTAAGTGTAAGTTGTAAGTAAGTGTAAGTTGTAAGTAAGTGTAAGTTAGTGTAAGTTGTAAGTTCTAACTTGTAAGTAAGTGTAAGTTGTAAGTAAGTGTAAGTTGTAAGTTGTAAGTAAGTGTAAGTTCTAACTTGTAAGTAAGTGTAAGTTGTAAGTAAGTGTAAGTTGTAAGTAAGTGTAGGTTGTAAGTAAGTGTAAGTTGTAAGTTCTAACTTGTAAGTAAGTGTAAGTTGTAAGTTGTAAGTAAGTGTAAGTTCTAACTTGTAAGTGTAAGTTGTAAGTAAGTGTAAGTTGTAAGTTGTAAGTAAGTGTAAGTTCTAACTTGTAAGTAAGTGTAAGTTGTAAGTAAGTGTAAGTTGTAAGTAAGTGTAGGTTGTAAGTAAGTGTAAGTTGTAAGTTCTAACTTGTAAGTAAGTGTAAGTTGTAAGTAAGTGTAAGTTGTAAGTTCTAACTTGTAAGTAAGTGTAAGTTGTAAGTAAGTGTAAGTTGTCAACATGTTCGGCATTTGTTGTTCCTGGCACACGGTAGCTAGATGGATTTTAATATCAGTGCTGTGATTTACATTGTGTTTGTGTCTGTTTACGTGCGTGTGTGCTGAAGGTTTTGAAGGATGTCAATGAAAAGAAAACTTGGATATAAGAGACTTCTTTAGGAGTCAAACTGTAAGTTACTTCAAGGGTGTATAGAGGCTCAACAATATTGAATAATTCAACAATATATCACTCCAGTCACGCCCCTTAGAGTGCTATAATGAGCATATATTGCTTTTATAAAACGGTTACAAATAAAGGCATTATGAAATAGGAATACTCAATCAATTTAATGTAGTTTTATTCAACCAGAAATACATATTATCCAATAAAATAGCCTCACTGTGGAAAAAATAGTCCCATCTATCCAGACGTTAGCTCCAAATTAGCACTGCATCTCGTCTTTTCCTCCACTTTTTTCCAGGTGAAAGTCAATGCTCAGTCCCCTTTACCATTGTTAACCCTCCCCGGAGGTGAAAGTTGACCTTAAACATGTGAATTCAACTACTTTAGTCCGTTTTTTAACATCGTAAAAACATCAGCTGTCTTTTACTACGGGCTGCAACAGTCCGTTGTCATGGATACATGACAACAACTTCCATTCATAGCAATCATGCGTGCCTGAGGCGGAGTGATAGCCTACTGTGATAAGGCTTTAGAATATTTAAACCACGGTTGACAGCCAATCAGATCGCCGGATTTCACCTTTCCGTTTTATTTTTTGAAATTATTTTTTAGTTTCATGTAACATATTTACAGTACAAAAGCAGCAATAGAAAGAAGTAGATGAAGAGAAAAATTGTGAGTGATTTAAACACAAGTTGGGGAAAAGATGATTACAGTTCATTTATGTTTATTTCCAATGTTGTATTGCATGAATGTATTTCTGATGTTGTTGATGGACAGTAGGCTATGTTGATTGACAGTATGATGCACAGTTGCACAACAGCCCTACACTAAAGTTAAAGATGAGAACTCTTCCAAGTTGTCTCTTTTGCTTTCATTTTAGTTACTTTACCCTATAACAGGGGTCGGGAACCTTTTTTGGCAGAGAGAGCCGAGAAGCCAAATATTTTTAAATGTATTTCCGTAAGAGCCATATAATATTTTTTTCAACACTGAACACAACTCAACGCGTGCATTTTCAAGTAAGACCAACATTTCCAAAGTATAATAGGTCTCTTATTCTTTGGAATAACATTGTTATTCTGAAGCTAACTGTAGAGGGGGCGTGGCCTGCGGGCCTGCAGCGAAGCGGGGTGTTTCCAGGGCCGAACTCGAAATCAGCGACAGGTGCGTAGATGGCCCAGCTGGGCCTAGTTTTCTAATCACCTGTCGCTCTGTTTATAAGCAGCAGCCAGGAGAGAGCAAGAACGAAAAAGAAAATCAACAATTGCTGGAAAGCAACTCAGAGACTTATTGAAAAATAAAAAAATATTGTAACCTTGGAACAGGCTCTCATGTCAGTGCTTGGTGGTCTGAAGAACCCCCAGGAGGGCAAGCCCCACACGAACCAATAATAAATAAATTACTTCTTACCATTAACGCAACTTCTTGAACATAAAAATGCATGAGAATGTTTTATATTTTGAACGTTATTTTTGATTACAAGTGGAATTATTCATTATTTATCGTGCTGAGCAATGTCAGCTCAGATTTATCCGAGAGCCGGATGCGGTCATCAAAAGAGCCACATCTGGCTCGCGAGCCATAGGTTCCCTAACCCTGCCCTATAACATCTGCATGACGTGAAATTATGATTGCTAATGTAAAAAAAAAAAAAAAAAAAAAAAAAGTTAACTTTCAGAGTGCTGCCTTGGAGCACTTTTGTGTCCCCACCAATCTCAAAATCAAACCTACTCCCTTGTGCTCTATAATAGACTGTATTTATATTATTCACATGTGAATAATGCTGTATAATAGACTGTATTTATATTATTCACATGTGAATAATGCTGTATAATAGACTGTATTTATATTATTCACATGTGAATAATGCTGTATAATAGACTGTATTTATATTATTCACATGTGAATAATGCTGTATAATAGACTGTATTTATATTATTCACATGTGAATAAAACTGTATAATAGACTGTCTTTATATTATTCACATGTGAATAACGCTGTATAATAGACTGTATTTATATTATTCACATGTGAATAAAACTGTATAATAGACTGTCTTTATATTATTCACATGTGAATAACGCTGTATAATAGACTGTATTTATATTATTCACATGTGAATAATGCTGTATAATAGACTGTATTTATATTATTCACATGTGAATAATGCTGTATAATAGACTGTATTTATATCATTCACATGTGAATAACGCTGTATAATAGACTGTATTTATATTATTCACATGTAAATAACGCTGTATAATAGACTGTATTTATATTATTCGCATGTGAATAATGCTGTATAATAGACTGTCTTTATATCATTCACATGTGAATAATGCTGTATAATAGACTGTATTTATATTATTCACATGTGAATAATGCTGTATAATAGACTGTATTTATATTATTCACATGTGAATAAAACTGTATAATAGACTGTCTTTATATTATTCACATGTGAATAACGCTGTATAATAGACTGTATTTATATTATTCACATGTGAATAATGCTGTATAATAGACTGTATTTATATTATTCACATGTGAATAATGCTGTATAATAGACTGTATTTATATCATTCACATGTGAATAACGCTGTATAATAGACTGTATTTATATTATTCACATGTAAATAACGCTGTATAATAGACTGTATTTATATTATTCGCATGTGAATAATGCTGTATAATAGACTGTATATTATTCACATGTGAATAACGCTGTATAATAGACTGTATTTATATTATTCACATGTGAATAATGCTGTATAATAGACTGTATTTATATTATTCACATGTGAATAATGCTGTATAATAGACTGTATTTATATCATTCACATGAAAATAACGCTGTATAATAGACTGTATTTATATTATTCACATGTGAATAACGCTGTATAATAGACTGTATTTATATTATTCACATGTGAATAACGCTGTATAATAGACTGTATTTATATTATTCACATGTGAATAATGCTGTATAATAGACTGTATTTATATTATTCACATGTGAATAACGCTGTATAATAGACTGTATTTATATTATTCACATGTGAATAACGCTGTATAATAGACTGTATTTATATTATTCACATGTAAATAACGCTGTATAATAGACTGTATTTATATTATTCGCATGTGAATAATGCTGTATAATAGACTGTATATTATTCACATGTGAATAACGCTGTATAATAGACTGTATTTATATTATTCAACATGTGAATAATGCTTTATAATAGACTGTATTTATATTATTCACATGTGAATAATGCTGTATAATAGACTGTATTTATATTATTCACATGTGAATAATGCTGTATAATAGACTGTATTTATATTATTCACATGTGAATAATGCTGTATAATAGACTGTATTTATATTGTTCACGTGAATAATGCTGTATAATAGACTGTATTTATATTATTCGCATGTGAATAATGCTGTATAATAGACTGTATTAATTTTATTCACATGTGAATAATGCTGTATAATAGACCGTATTTATATTATTCACATGTGAATAATGCTGTATAATAGACTGTATTTATATTATTCACATGTGAATAATGCTGTATAATAGACTGTATTTATATTGTTCACGTGAATAATGCTGTATAATAGACTGTATTTATATTATTCGCATGTGAATAATGCTGTATAATAGACTGTATTAATTTTATTCACATGTGAATAATGCTGTATAATAGACTGTATTTATATTATTCACATGTGAATAATGCTGTATAATAGACTGTATTTATATTATTCACATGTGAATAATGCTGTATAATAGACTGTATTTATATTATTCACATGTGAATAATGCTGTATAATAGACTGTATTTATATTATTCACATGTGAATAATGCTGTATAATAGACTGTATTTATATCATTCACATGTGAATAACGCTGTATAATAGACTGTATTTACAGTATATTATTCACATGTGAATAATGCTGTATAATAGACTGTATTTATATTATTCACATGTGAATAATGCTGTATAATAGACTGTATTTATATTATTCACGTGAATAATGCTGTATAATAGACTGTATTTATATTATTCGCATGTGAATAATGCTGTATAATAGACTGTATTTATATTATTCACAGGTGAATAATGCTGCAGAATGTATTTATATTATTCATATGTGAATAATGCTGTATAATAGACTGTATTAATTTTATTCACATGTGAATAATGCTGTATAATAGACTGTACTTATATTATTCACATGTGAAAAATGCCGTATAATAGACTGTATTTATATTATTCACATGTGAATAATGCTGTATAATAGACTGTATTTATATTATTCACATGTGAATAATGCTGTATAATAGACTGTATTTATATTACTCACGTGAATAATGCTGTATAATAGACTGTATTTATATTATTCGCATGTGAATAATGCTGTATAATAGACTGTATTTATATTATTCACATGTAAATAACGCTGTATAATACACTGTATTTATATTATTCGCATGTGAATAATTCTGTATAATAGACTGTATATTATTCACATGTGAATAACGCTGTATAATAGACTGTATTTATATTATTCACATGTGAATAATGCTGTATAATAGACTGTATTTATATTATTCACATGTGAATAATGCTGTATAATAGACTGTATTTATATCATTCACATGTGAATAACGCTGTATAATAGACTGTATTTATATTATTCACATGTGAATAACGCTGTATAATAGACTGTATTTATATTATTCACATGTGAATAACGCTGTATAATAGACTGTATTTATATTATTCACATGTGAATAATGCTGTATAATAGACTGTATTTATATCATTCACATGTGAATAACGCTGTATAATAGACTGTATTTATATTATTCACATGTGAATAATGCTGTATAATAGACTGTATTTATATTATTCACATGTGAATAATGCTGTATAATAGACTGTATTTATATCATTCACATGTGAATAACGCTGTATAATAGACTGTATTTATATTATTCACATGTGAATAATGCTGTATAATAGACTGTATTTATATTATTTACATGTGAATAATGCTGTATAATAGACTGTATTTATATTATTCACGTGAATAATGCTGTATAATAGACTGTATTTATATTATTCGCAAGTGAATAATGCTGTATAATAGACTGTATTTATATTATTCACAGGTGAATAATGCTGCAGAATGTATTTATATTATTCATATGTGAATAATGCTGTATAATAGACTGTATTGATTTTATTCACATGTGAATAATGCTGTATAGTAGACTGTACTTATATTATTCACATGAGAAAAATGCCATATAATAGACTGTATTTATATTATTCACATGTGAATAATGCTGTATAATAGACTGTATTTATATTATTCACGTGAATAATGCTGTATAATAGACTGTATTTATATTATTCGCAAGTGAATAATGCTGTATAATAGACTGTATTTATATTATTCACAGGTGAATAATGCTGCAGAATGTATTTATATTATTCATATGTGAATAATGCTGTATAATAGACTGTATTAATTTTATTCACATGTGAATAATGCTGTATAGTAGACTGTACTTATATTATTCACATGAGAAAAATGCCATATAATAGACTGTATTTATATTATTCACATGTGAATAATGCTGTATAATAGACTGTATTTATATTATTCACGTGAATAATGCTGTATAATAGACTGTATTTATATTATTCGCATGTGAATAATGCTGTATAATAGACTGTATTAATTTTATTCAAATGTGAATAATGCTGTATAATAGACTGTACTTATATTATTCACATGTGAAAAATGCCGTATAATAGACTGTATTTATATTATTCACATGTAAAAAAAATACCTAAGTGTTTATTGTTTATTGTGAGCGAATTGTGTTGCTGAATTTCCCCCAGGGATCAATAAAGTACTTTCTATTCTATTCCATAACAAATGCCTCCGAGAGGCTGTAAGCAACATAGGGATATAAAACCAATGCGAACTGACAAGTATTAACGAGGCAACAGCAGGACAATGTAGGCACATTATTGCTTTTCTCTTCATCTAGCCTTGCATCTTCTTGCTTAAAGTGTTTGGATAACAAAAGTGATCTCCTTCCAGAGTGAAACTCTTACATTTAACCTCTTAATGTATAAATGCTTTGATCTCAGCTGTGTGTACATGAGGGTTGTTAGTAATATGTAGTGCTGAACAAAGATCGTCATTGGAGAAGCACTTAGGACGTCTGGAAAAGCGCAATATAAATCCAATCCGCCATTATTATATAATAGAAAAAAGTCTAACAAGAGGTCAACGTCAGGACAGCTGTGAACTATTTTTAAAGCAAGCTATGTTAAATAGTAGGGATGCACCGATTAATCGGTAACCGAATATATTCGGCCGAATATGGCAAAAAAAGCCACATTCGGCCTTCGGTGGAATGAGTTAAAAAAAATGCCGAATAGTGGCGTGTGACGCAATTTTTTGACGCGGTGACGCAATCAACCAACGTGCAGTGACGTTGGGATATGTTGTGTACCTGTATAAGTGTATGAGGTTACAAGCACACACTTATTGAGATTTAGTGGGGCCTCTGTTTACATTATTAGCCTGTTGTGTAGGCTACCTGTATAAGTGTATGAGGTTACAAGCACACACTTATTGAGATTTAGTGGGGCCTCTGTTTACATTATTAGCCTGTTGTGTAGGCTACCTGTATAAGTGTATGAGGTTACAAGCACACACTTATTGAGATTTACTTGAGCCTTCTGTTTACATTATTAGCATATCTACTGTGGCTAAGCAGACTTTTGCCAAAAGGACAATAATTCATTTGTTGTGGGTTTATCCACTTTAATGCACTTTATTTTTTTTTGGAATGCATATTTTGTTTGAAGGCCTAATATAAATGAAAAACTTTGTGCTTTTTTTGAAAAGCAAAGGCTACTGGAATATTAAAAAAGTGTCAGTATTCAATAAAAAATTACTTCATTTGAAAAACATGTCTAAATATTTATTCTAGGCTATTTATGCAATATTTAAAAAATTGGGAAAAACTGCATTCATTATTCGGTATTCGGCTTCGGCCCCACATTTTCATTTCGGTGCATCTCTATTAAATAGTGTAACACTATACTGGTGCCAATTGGAAACATAAAATCACACATAAGGGTTAGGGTTGACCCTAACCCAAACCTATGACAGAACTGGGCAAATATTTTGACTTGGGGGCCACATTGAGAGACAAATGTGCCTTGGGGGCCAATGTGTGTTGAAATGATATATATACATATTTAGCTGTAGAAAGCTGCTGTACAGAATGTGTTTCAGTCCCTTTTTTTCCAGGAACATTAATACCAAGAGTCACAATGTCCGAACTTATGCAGGATTTCCCACACATTCATTTATTTGTGGACACCCGCCAGGAAAGAATTATGGCCGCCACAAATAAAAATTTAAAAAATTAAAAAATTAAAAAAAATAATATATACGGCTTTTGACTCGCTCGACCGCTCATAAAAGCAGTGGGACTCTGTCTGTGAATGGAGCTTGTAGTTACATATTATATAAATATGTAAGTATTATATAAATATGTACATAAAGTGTTGTAATTATATTCCAACTCCACGTTCTTCTTGGTCATGTGGGAAACACTGTTATGACAGGCCAACTCCAAAAAACCGAATGGAATTTTACAGTTTTTTTACTGAATGGGACACCCAAAATGTACATGAAAATTAAGAAAGTGAGATTTACAATATTAACTATGAACGATAATACAGTGAATATTAACAACATATGAACATCACTCCTCTTTTACAAACCCCGTTTCCATATGAGTTGGGAAATTGTGTTGGATGTAAATATAAACAGAATACAATGATTTGCAAATCCTTTTCAAGCCATATTCAGTTGAATATGCTACAAAGACAACATATTTGATGTTCAAACTCATAAACTTTATTTTTTTTTGTAAATAATCATTAACTTCAGAATTTGATGCCAGCAACACGTGACAAAGAAGTTGGGAAAGGTGGCAATAAATACTGATAAAGTAGAGGAATGCTCATCAAACACTTATTTGGAACATCCCACAGGTGTGTAGGCTAATTGGGAACAGGTGGGTGCCATGATTGGCTATAAAAGCAGCTTGCATGAAATGTTAAGTAATTCACAAACAAGGATGGGGTGAGGGTCACCACTTTGTAAGCAAATTGTCAAACAGTTTTAGAACAACATTTTTCAACGAGCTACTGCAAGGAATTTAGGGATTTTACCATCTACGGTCCGTAAAATCATCAAAAGGTTCAGAGAATCTGGAGACATCACTGCACGTAAGCGATGATATTACGGACTTTTGATCCCTCAAGCGGGACTGCATCAAAAACCGACATCAGTGTGTAAAGGATATCATCACATGGGCTCAGGAACACTTCATAAACCCACTGTCAGTAACTACAGTTGGTCGCTACATCTGTAAGTGCAAGTTAAAACTCTACTATGCAAAGCAAAAGCCATTTATCAACAACATCCAGAAACACCGCCAGCTTCTCTGGGCCCGAGCTCATCTAAGATGGACTGATGCAAAGTGGAAAAGTGTTCTGTGGTCTGACGAGTCCACATTTCAAATCATATTTGGAAAAAGAGGACGTGGTGTCCTCCAAAACAAAGAGGAAAATAACCATCCGGATTGTTATAGCCGCAAAGTGTAAAAGCCAGCATGTGTGATGGTATGGGGGTGTATTAGTGCCCAAGGCATGGGTAACTTCCACATCTGTGAAGGCACCATTAATGCTGAATGGTACATACAGGTCTTGGAGTAACATATGTTGTCATCCAAGCAACGTTATCATGGACGCCCCTGCTTATTTCAGCAAGAGAAGTTTTACAACAGCGTGGCTTTGTAAAAAAAAAGAAAAAAAAGAGGGTGGGTACTTTCCTGTCCCGCCTGCAGTCCAGACCTGTCTCCCATGGAAAATGTGTGATGCATTATGAAGCGTAAAATACGACAGCGGAGACCCCGGACTGTTGAAGGACTGAAGCTCTACATAAAACAAGAATGGGAAAGAATTCCACTTTCAAAGCTTCAACAATTAGTTTCCTCAGTTCCCAAACGTTTATTGAGTGCTGTTAAAAGAAAAGGTGATGTAACACAGTGGTGAACATGCCCTTTCCCAACTACTTCAGCACGTGTTGCAGCCATGAAATTCTAAGTTAATTATTATTTGCAAAAAAATAAAACATAAAGTTTATGAGTTTGAACATCAAATATGTTGTCTTTGTAGCATATTCAACTGAATCTGGGTTGAAAATGATTTGCAAATCATTGTATTCTGTTTATATTTACATCTAACACAATTTCCAAACTCATATGGAAACGGGGTTTGTACTTAGTATCTCAGGTAACTAGGACTGTTTTGTTTTTACTTTGTGGAAAAATATCGAGACATATATCCTATATCGCCATTCAGCAAATGGAGCGGAAAACACAACAAAAAAACTTTAGGCTTCTTCACGCGACGAAGCCGGCCTACTTCACCACAGTCTGTAGTCTATTGCCCTTCCCCCCAGGCTGTGGTGGCAGCGATGAGGTGGAGACCTGTTACACCGATCCTTACACCTACCCACCCCCTTCTGTCCGCCGGAGAGACACCACCTTAACACATTTTCTGTGGGAAACACTGCATGTACATAGTGTCATGTACTTAGTGTATGTAAATCACCTGACATGTATACTGTGTATATGTACATAATTTATAAAACATTTTCACATTTTTTTTTTGTACACATGTTACAGGTTATATACATTTAATTATTGAATGTGATGAATATTTAATGGACCACAATGGAAACAAGCCATTTGGCTTTTTGTGCCATCTCTTTGCTTTTTTAAAGCATTACATGGACTCAATTAGATAAGATGTCAATAAACTTATCAGTCAATCAATCAATGTAGACCACAAGGAAGGGTTTTAAATAGAGATGTTCGATAATGGCTTTTTTGCCAATATCTAATATTCCGATACACTTAATTACCGATTCCGATATCAACCGATACCGATACATACAGTGGTGGAATGAACACATTATTATGCCTCATTTTGTTGTGATGCCACGCTGGATGCATTAAACAATGTAACAAGGTTTTCCAAAATAAATCAACTCAAGTTATGGAAAAAAATGCCAACATGGTACTGCCATATTTATTATTGAAGTCACAAAGTGCATTATTTTTTTTAACATGCCTCAAAACAGCAGCTTGGAATTTGGGACATGCTCTCCCTGAGAGAGCATGAGGAGGTTGAGGTGGGTGGGGGTAGTGGGGGGTGAATATTGTAGCTTTCCGGGAGAGTTAGTGCTGCAAGGGGTTCTGGGTATTTGTTCTGTTATGTTTATGTTGTGTTGCGGATGTTCTCCCGAAATGTGTTTGTCATTTTTGTTTGGTGTGGGTTCACAGTGTAGCGCATATTTGTAACAGTGTTAAAGTTTTTTATACGGCCACCCTCAGTGTGACCTGTATGGCTGTTGACCAAGTATGCCTTATATTCACTTGTGTGTGTGAAAAGCCATAGATATTATGTGATTGGGCCAGCATGCAAAGGCAGTGCCTTTAAGGTTTATTGGCGCTCTGTACTTCTCCCTACGTCCGTGTACCACTCTGTACAGCGGCGTCTTAAAAAGTCGTAAATTTTACTTTTTGAAACAGATACCGATCATATCCGATATTACATTTTAAAGCATTTATCGACCGGTAATATCGCCAGTCCCATATTATCGGACATCATTAGTTTTAAATGTACAAACCCTGTTTCCATATGAGTTGGGAAATTGTGTTAGATGTAAATATAAACAGAATACAATGATTTGCAAATCCTTTTCAAGCCATATTCAGTTGAATATGCTACAAAGACAACATATTTGATGTTCAAACTCTTTATTTTTTTTTTGCAAATGATAATTAACTTAGAATTTCATGGCTGCAACACGTGCCAAAGTAGTTGGGAAAGGGCATGTTCACCACTGTGTTACATCACCTTTTCTTTTAACAACACTCAATAAATGTTTGGGAACTGAGGAAACTAATTGTTGAAGCTTTGAAAGTGGAATTCTTTCCCATTCTTGTTTTAAGTAGAGCTTCAGTCCTTCAACAGTCCGGGGTCTCCGCTGTCCTATTTTACGCTTCATAATGCGCCACACATTTTCCATGGGAGACAGGTCTGGACTGCAGGCGGGACAGGAAAGTACCCGAACTCTTTTACTACGAAACCACGCTGTTGTCACACGTGGCTTGTCATTGTCTTGCTGAAATAAGCAGGGGCGTCCATGATAACGTTGCTTGGATGACAACATAAGTTGTTCCAAAACTTGTATGGACCATTCAGCATTAATGGTGCCTTCACAGATGTCTAAGTTACCCATGCCTTGGGCACTAATGCACCCCCATACCATCACACATGCTGGCTTTTACACTTGGCACCTATAACAATCCGGATAGTTATTTTCCTCTTTGATCCGGAAGACACCATTTTCCACAGTTTCCAAATATAATTTTAAATGTGGACTCGTCAGACCACAGAACACTTTTCCACTTTGCATCAGTCCATCTTAGATGAGCTCGGGCCCAGAGAAGCTGGCGGTGTTTCTGGATGTTGTTGATAAATGGCTTTTGCTTTGCATAGTAGAGTTTTAACTTGCACTTACAGATGTAGCGACAAACTGTAGTTACTGACAGTGGGTTTATGAAGTGTTCCTGAGTCCATGTGGTGATATCCTTTACACACTGATGTCGGTTTTTGTTGCAGTACCGCCCAAGGGATCAAAGGTCCGTAATATCATCGCTTACGTGCAGTAATTTTTTTCCAGATTCTCCGAACCTTGTGATGATTTTACGGACCGTAGATGGTAAAATCCCTAAATTCCTTGCAATAGCTGGTTGAGAAATGTTGTTCTAAAACTGTTCGACAATTTGCTTACAAAGTGGTGACCCTCGCCCCATCCTTGTTTGTGAATTACTTAGCATTTCATGGAAGCTGCTTTTATAGCCAATCATGGCACCCACCTGTTCCCAATTAGCCTGCACACCTGTGGGATGTTCCAAATAAGTGTTTGATGAGCACTCCTCAACTTTATCAGTATTTATTGCCACCTTTCCCGACTTCTTTGTCACATGTTGCTGGCATCAAATTTTAAAGTTAATGATTATTTGCAGAAAAAAAATTTTTTTATGAGTTTGAACATCAAATATGTTGTCTTTGTAGCATATTCAACTGAATATGAGTTGAAAATTATTTGCAAATCATTGTATTCTGTTTATATTTACATCTAACACAATTTCCCAACTTATATGGAAACGGGGTTTGTAGAAAAAAAACAATCCAACCCTTTAAGACATCGAAAGCCAACATGCTGTTCTTCCCGTATGTTCACTGCTGGCTTGCCAGCATCTTGAGTTTCAGGTTTGTTGTGTGTTGATTTGCCTCAAGCGTCACATGTACAAGACATCAATAAACATCCACGGACAGACAGGAAATAATATTCTGCCTGTGCTTCCAGAAACAAAACAGTCAGGAGTTTATATTTCCTGGGATGTCTTCTGTAGACAATAAAGCATGATGCTGCCTTGCTGAGGACAAGTCATGACACATCTGAAGTGCAGCAGTGCATCATGCATACTGTATCTATATCTCATACTGCAGCTGCATGTGCCAAGAAATAAGATAGAAACAGCAACTAATGTCTATTGTTCTGCCACAGAGTTAATTTGGAAATATTTGAATGAAGTGCTTACCGGGTGTCCAAATTATTAGGGTCCGCCCTGCTTATGGCAAAGGACTCCACAGGAGTCCTTTGCCATAGGCAAGGACCCTATTGTTCCTGCTGCGTTTTATTCTTTCTTTCTTTCTTTCTTCCGCACCGTCGCGCCCCAATTTCACCCTCTTAACATATTTCAAAACTCACCAAATTTGACACACACGTCGGTCTTTCATGCCTTCCCAACATATTAGGCAGCCGAATCATAAAAATCAAAATTGCGCAATAGCGCCCCCTAGGAAAAAAAAAAAAGAGACTGCTTGTAACTTCCGTTAGGAATGTCGTAGAGACATGAAACAAAAACCTCTATGTAGGTCTGACTTCGACCTAAATTTCATAATTGTATCTTCTGGGGCAAAAATTTACGGACATTTTGCAAAAACCCATTCAAAGCAAAATTTTCACAAAAAATGCAATTTTTGCCTCTTTGAGCTGTAATTTGAGCCCCTTAAAATGCTTCAAAACTCACCAAACTTGGCAGACACATCAGGAATGGCAGAAATTGGGATCTAATGAAAATTTTTTTTTTTAAAAACTCAAAATTGCGCTCTAGCGCAATTTTTGAGTAAAACACAGAAAAAACTGCTTCTAGGAGGAAAACACAGACAAAACTGCTTGTAACTTCCGGTAGGAATGTCGGAAAGACATGAAACAAAAACTTCTATGTAGGTCTTACTTAGACCTACATTTTAGTAATTGACAGCTAGCAGAAATAATCAACAGGAAGTTGGCAATTATCCCTTCAAAATAAAAGTTTTCGTGAAAACCCGTCACCTTTTTCAAATCGAAACTCCTCCCAGTGCGTTTGTCGTTTCGGCTTCAAACTCGCACAGGAGAGAGATTGAACCCTTTTAAAAAAAGTGGTCGGACAAAATTGTGATAAGTTTTCCGGTTTTGATTTTACGCGCGTTCAAAGAACCCCTGCGCAAATTTTCCTAAAAAATGTCATTTTTGCCTATTTGAGCTGTCATTTGACCCCCTTAAAATGCTTCAAAACTCACCAAACTTGGCACACACATCAGGACTGGCAACAATTGCGAGCTAATGAAAAAACCAAACCCCAAAACTCAAAATTGTGCTCTAGCGCCCCCTAGGAATACAACACAGACAAACTGCTCCTAGGAAGAAAACAAAGACAAAACTGCTTGTAACTTCCGGTAGGAATGTCAGAGAGACATGAAACAAAATTCACTATGTAGGTCTGACCTAGACCTACATTTGAATAGTTAACATACTTTAGCAAAAATCAACAGGAAGCTAGATATTTTCACTTCAATACAACAACTGCATTACTTTCACAATGCATTAAAGAGTGTCAGCAAGGCGCCTTCGACAGTGGGGATCGGGGACAGCAACCCAAGGCGCGCTCGCACCTTCGCACCCTAATTTGACCCCCTTAACATGCTTCAAAACTCACCAAAATTGACACACACATTGGTATGGAGCGGCAGACCAACATATTAAGCAACCAAACCCCAAAAATGAAAATTGCGCGCTAGCGCCCCCTAGTAAGAGACAAAACACAGACTGCTTGTAAATTCTGTTAGGAATGTCGTAGAGACATGAAACAAAGACCTCTATGTTGGTCTGACTAAGATCGGGAATCGGGACACAGCGGCGGCGGCGGCGGCCAACGGCGGACCCGACCAACGCTGCTTGCAGCTTTAATTATTATTATTTTCCATTTAATGCTTACAGTAAATCTCTATATCAACTTGAGGTTGATATAAAGTAAAACAAATAAGGTTTTATGCCTTTTCTGTCAAATACAACTTTGTTTTTTTATAGTAAAACTGAAATATGCAGTATTTAGATCAGGGGTCGGGAACCTTTTTGGCTGAGAGAGCCATGAAAGCCAAAGATTTAAAAATTCCGTGAGAGCCATATCATATTTTTTAACACTGAATACAACTAAATGCATGCATTTTAATTAATAACATTTGTAGAGTACAGTAAGTCTCCTATTATTATGAATAACATTTTTTATTCTAAAGCTAAACAATAATAAATAAAAGACTTATAATCAATAATGTGACTTCTTGAACAGGTGCAGTAGAAAATGGATGAATGGATTAAAATGCATATATTTTGAACATTATTTTTAACACTGTGATTGCCAGCAAAATTATTCATTACTTATCGTGTTAATCAATGTCAGCTCAGATTTATCTGAGAGCCAGAAGCAGTCATCAAAAGAGCCACATCTGGCTCTAGAGCCATAGGTTCCCTACCCCTGATTTAGATAGATAGATAGTACTTTATTGATTCCTTCATTTAGCAATTAAAGCCCTCAAAGATCAATAATGCAGGACACCATTGATTTTAATTATTTAAGATTTTTGAGTAATCACAGTGAAAAGTTTAATAAAATCCTACTAAATATATTTGAGATCCGAAAGGTCCACACTTGTAAAGTTTTTATTAGTTTGTCTTACTTTTAACACTGAAATTTCAAGATCAAATTCAGATACATCTGTCGATTTTAAGTTTAAACTGTTATTTTGTTTGTTTTATGCTCTTTTGTGAAGTGAAGTGAATTATATTTATATAGTGCTTTTCTCTAGTGACCCAAAGCGCTTTACATAGTGAAAGCCAATATCTAAGTTACATTTAAAGCAGTGTGGGTGGCACTGGGAGCAGGTGGGTAAAGTGTCTTGCCCAAGGACACAACGGCAGTGACTAGGATGGCGGAAGCGGGAATCGAACCTGCAACCCTCAAGTTGCTGGCACGGCCACTCTACCAACCGAGCCATACCGCCCCAAAACTTTGATGTTTTTATATGGCAACCACACAACATATGCAATATCTTTTCCACATAAAACATTTTAAAGTGATAATTTTTAAGTAATAATTCATTATAACATGGATTTTTTTGTCCTTTTTTTTGAGCAATGGAAAAAAAAAGAAAATAAAGACAAAAGGAACAAAAAAACTTTCCTACATGGCAGCTTTGTGTCAACATTGCCACTTTTTCTCTTTAGATTTCACCTCATTCCACTTTTTTTTTTTTCTTGCAATAATATCAATTTTGCAATTTTTGCAGAATGTGTGGCGGGCCGGTAAACGATTAGCTGCGGGCCGCACTTTGGACACCCTTGTTGTAGAAATAACTTTAAGTTAGGTCATCAAAACAATACATAACTAGCTAAGGTTAAGCTTTAATTTTATTTCAGGGCGGGGTCTCACAGGATTGCAGTTAGTATGCACAAAAAAAAAGCTAACAAGAAGAAATACACAAAAATTGTACTTAATGTGTTTGCCTGATTGACATTTGACATATATAGTGTTTTTCAACCACTGTGCCGCATCACACTAGTGTGCTGTGACACGCAGTCCGGTGTGCGCGGGAGATTATGTGATTTCACCTAATTGGAATAAAAATATGTTTTGCAAAACAGTAATTATATTCCGCAAATGTGCCGTTGTGGAGTATCTGCACTGTCAAGAGATCAGCAGAGTAACCGTGTAATACTCTTGCATGTCAGGAGGTGGCAGCAGGTAGCTAATTGCATTGTAGATGTTGGGAACATGGTTTGTCGTGATCAAAATATGCAGACAACAGCTTAAACCACAAATAAACAAAAGGCAAGTGCGGCTAAGAAAAGGCATTGAAGCTTAGGGAAGGCTATGCAGAACAAAACTAAAACTGAACTGGCTGCAAAGTAAACAAAAACAGAATGCTGGACGACAGCAAAGACTCACAGCGTGTGGAGCAGCAGAAGGCGTCCACAAAGTACATCCGTACATGACATGGCAATCAATAACAAAATAGGAGCGCAAGACAAGAACTAAAACACTAAACACAAGAAAACACCCAAAAAAACCTCAAAATACGTGACAGGTGCTAATAGTACGCCTACTTTGAGACAAGAGCAATAGTGATGCATGCTTGGTTATGGTTTGAATTCATATCCAACAATTGCGAAAACAACTTTTTACTGTCAATATCGGCTACGGAGTTTAATTTTTCAATGAAAAAAATGTGCCAAGGCTCAGAAAAGGTTGAAAAACACTGTTCTAAACATGGTTTGTCGTGATCACAATATGCAGACGACAGCTTAAACCACAAATAAACCAGAGGCGATTGCCGCTATGAAAAGGCATCGAAGCTTAGGGATGGCTATGCCAAACGAAGCTAAAACTGAACTGGCTGCAAAGTAAACAAAAACAGAATGCTGGACGACAGCAAAGACTTACAGCGTGTGGAGCAGCAGAAGGCGTCCACAAAGTACATCCGTACATGACATGGCAATCAATAACAAAATACGAGCGCAAGACAAGAACTAAAACACTAAACACAAGAAAACACCCAAAAAAACCTCACAATACGTGACAGGTGCTGATAGTACGCCTACTTTGAGACAAGAGCAATAGTGATGCATGCTTGGTTATGGTTTGAATTCATATCCAACAATTGCGAAAACAACTTTTTACTGTCAATATCGGCTACGGAGTTTAATTTTTCAATGAAAAAAATGTGCCAAGGCTCAGAAAAGGTTGAAAAACACTGTTCTAAACATGGTTTGTCGTGATCACAATATGCAAACGACAGCTTAAACTACAAATAAACCAGAGGCGATTGCCGCTATGAAAAGGCATCGAAGCTTAGGGATGGCTATGCCAAACGAAGCTAAAACTGAACTGGCTGCAAAGTAAACAAAAACAGAATGCTGGATGACAGCAAAGACTTACAGCGTGTGGAGCAGCAGAAGGCGTCCACAAAGTACATCCGTACATGACATGGCAATCAATAACAAAATAGGAGCGCAAGACAAGAACTAAAACACTAAACACAAGAAAACACCTAAAAAAACCTCACAATACGTGACAGGTGCTGATAGTACGCCTACTTTGAGACAAGAGCAATAGTGATGCATGCTTGGTTATGGTTTGAATTCATATCCAACAATTGCGAAAACAACTTTTTACCGTCAATATCGGCTATGGAGTTTAATTTTTCAATGAAAAAAATGTGCCAAGGCTCAGAAAAGGTTGAAAAACACTGTTCTAAACATGGTTTGTCGTGATCACAATATGCAGACGACAGCTTAAACCACAAATAAACCAGAGGCGATTGCCGCTATGAAAAGGCATCAAAGCTTAGGGATGGCTATGCTAAACGAAGCTAAAACTGAACTGGCTGCAAAGTAAACAAAAACAGAATGCTGGACGACAGCAAAGACTTACAGCGTGTGGAGCAGCAGAAGGCGTCCACAAAGTACATCCGTACATGACATGGCAATCAATAACAAAATACGAGCGCAAGACAAGAACTAAAACACTAAACACAAGAAAACACCCAAAAAAACCTCACAATACGTGACAGGTGCTGATAGTACGCCTACTTTGAGACAAGAGCTATAGTGATGCATGCTTGGTTATGGTTTGAATTCATATCCAACAATTGCAAGAACAACTTTTTACCGTCAATATCGGCTACAGAGTTTCATTTTTCAATGAAAAAAATGTGCCTAGGCTCAGAAAAGGTTGAAAAACACTGTTCTAAACATGGTTTGTCGTGATCACAATATGCAAACGATAGCTTAAACTACAAATAAACCAGAGGCGATTGCCGCTATGAAAAGGCATTGAAGCTTAGGGATGGCTATGCCAAACGAAGCTAAAACTGAACTGGCTGCAAAGTAAACAAAAACAGAATGCTGGACGACAGCAAAGACTTACAGCGTGTGGAGCAGCAGAAGGCGTCCACAAAGTACATCCGTACATGACATGGCAATCAATAACAAAATAGGAGCGCAAGACAAGAACTAAAACGCTAAACACAAGAAAACACCCAAAAAAACCTCACAATACGTGACAGGTGCTAATAGTACGCCTACTTTGAGACAAGAGCTATAGTGATGCATGCTTGGTTATGGTTTGAATTCATATCCAACAATTGCGAAAACAACTTTTTACTGTCAATATCGGCTACGGAGTTTAATTTTTCAATGAAAAAAATGTGCCAAGGCTCAGAAAAGGTTGAAAAACACTGTTCTAAATATGGTTTGTCGTGATCACAATATGCAAACGACAGCTTAAACCACAAATAAACCAGAGGCGATTGCCGCTATGAAAAGGCATCGAAGCTTAGGGATGGCTATGCCAAACGAAGCTAAAACTGAACTGGCTGCAAAGTAAACAAAAACAGAATGCTGGACGACAGCAAAGACTTACAGCGTGTGGAGCAGCAGAAGGCGTCCACAAAGTACATCCGTACATGACATGGCAATCAATAACAAAATAGGAGCGCAAGATAAGAACTAAAACTCTTTACACAGGAAAACACCCAAAGAAAAACTCACAATAAGTCACGGCATGATGTGACAGTACACCTACTTTGAGACAAGAGCTATACTGATGCATGCTTGGTTATGGTTCTAAACAATACATTACTAGCTAAGGTTAACCTTTAATTTTATTTCAGAGCGGGGTGCAGTTAGTATGCACACAAAAAAAGCTAACTGGAAGAAATACACAAAAAAGTTGTACTTGATGAGTTAGTTTAACTTACAGTTGACATATAAAGTGTAGTGTACATGCATAAAGTGCCTTCGGAGTTATGACCGCATTCCGTTGAAGTCTGCCCACTTCAAAAGTAGCACCTACTTTAACGTGAACCGTAGCAACATATTCGCGGACCTCTTGACCAAAATGCAACATATTTACGTGAAAAAGTCCACGAAGGAATCTCACAAGCTTAAGTGATTCGATCTTATTTTAGCAAGCAGTTACCGTGAGGCGTTCACGGGTTACAAAAACACAACATAAATCACCGTAAAGTACAACTACGGCGGGAAAATATAAAAGAAAGAGGGGCAAAAAAGAAAGTATATTAACTTACAGTTGGAAAGACGATGAGAAGCCAGAGTTCCGTGGAAGGAAAAGAGTATCTCCCTTTAGAACAGACACACAGTGAGGGGAAACATCGCCGCGCTCCGGGCTTTCACTCAACGCCACACCATGCACGAGCTGCCGCTTACCGGGGCTCATGTAAAAGCGCACGACGGGATTTGGATTTACCGTACTAAAGGCAATAATGCCGCCACCACATTTCCGTGTCGCTGCGTGGGCGACTAATGCGTGACAGCCAATCAAAAGACAGGTGTTCAAAAAATCAAAGTACAGAATGTGTACACTGTTTGAATGACTTGTTTAATTAACTATGGAAAAACTAGAGTAGTTAATTATAAAATAATTTAGTAAAAATACAGAAAAGTAGCCACTGTAATGACATACGTGTAGACTGCAATATGATGGCAGTCACACATAATAGATACATGTAGACTGCAATATGATGGCAGTCACACATAAGAGATACATGTAGACTGCAATATGATGGCAGTCACACATGAGAGATACGTGTATACTGCAATATGATGGCAGTCACACATAAGAGATACATGTAGACTGCAATATGATGGCAGTCACACATAAGAGATACATGTAGACTGCAATATGATGGCAGTCACACATAAGAGATACATGTAGACTGCAATATGATGGCAGTCACACATAAGAGATACATGTAGACTGCAATATGATGGCAGTCACACATAAGAGATAAGTGTAGACTGCAGTATGATGGCAGTCACACATAAGAGATAAGTGTAGACTGCAATATGATGGCAGTCACACATAAGAGATATGTGTAGACTGCAATATGATGACAGTCACACATAAAAGATAAGTGTAGACTGCAATATGATGGCAGTCACACATAAGAGATAAGTGTAGACTGCAGTATGATGGCAGTCACACATAAGAGATAAGTGTAGACTGCAATATGATGGCAGTCACACATAAAAGATAAGTGTAGACTGCAATATGATGGCAGTCACACATAAGAGATACGTGTAGACTGCAATATGATGGCAGTCACACATAAGAGATAAGTGTAGACTGCAATATGATGGCAGTCACACATAAGAGATACGTGTAGACTGCAATATGATGGCAGTCACACATAAGAGATAAGTGTAGACTGCAATATGATGGCAGTCACACATAAGAGATATGTGTAGACTGCAATATGATGACAGTCACACATAAAAGATAAGTGTAGACTGCAATATGATGGCAGTCACACATAAGAGATAAGTGTAGACTGCAGTATGATGGCAGTCACACATAAGAGATAAGTGTAGACTGCAATATGATGGCAGTCACACATAAAAGATAAGTGTAGACTGCAATATGATGGCAGTCACACATAAGAGATACGTGTAGACTGCAATATGATGGCAGTCACACATAAGAGATAAGTGTAGACTGCAATATGATGGCAGTCACACATAAGAGATACGTGTAGACTGCAATATGATGGCAGTCACACATAAGAGATAAGTGTAGACTGCAATATGATGGCAGTCACACATAAGAGATACATGTAGACTGCAATATGATGGCAGTCACACATAAGAGATACATGTAGACTGCAATATGATGGCAGTCACACATAAGAGATACATGTAGACTGCAATATGATGGCAGTCACACATAAGAGATACGTGTAGACTGCAATATGATGGCAGTCACACATAAGAGATACGTGTAGACTGCAATATGATGGCAGTCACACATAAGAGATACGTGTAGACTGCGGTATGATGGCAGTTACACATAAAATATAAGTGTAGACTGCAATATGATGGCTGTCACACATAAGAGATAAGTGTAGACTGCAATATGATGGCAGTCACACATAAAAGATAAGTGTAGACTGCAATATGATGGCAGTCACACATAAGAGATACATGTAGACTGCAATAAGCCCTGCGAAGAGGTGGTGACTTCTCCAGGGTGTACCCCGCCTTCCGCCCGATTGCAGCTGAGATAGGCTACAGCACCCCACATGGCCCCAAAAGGGATAAGGGGTAGAAAATGGATGGATGGATGGATGGAATTAAGTATATGCATTTCATTATTGTGTGAATGTTCTAAAGCATTTTTCTTCTTCTCTAGCTTTACCTTCCACATTTTTCACCCGATTCAAATCGTTACAACTTCAAACTGTTCAGCCTATTTGGAAATGTCCCAGATTTCCCAGAATTAACCTTTTTTTTCAAACTTTCATGATTTCCACATTTTGCCTTCAGCACATTCCACTATTTTCGAAATTCAAACTATATTTTTTTCTAGTTAAAAAATAATTCCAGGATTTTCCAGGATTCCCCGCTTTTCCAAAGCCATATTTCCACCCTTTTTTCTGGCGACTACTGCATTCACATTTTTCAGCACATTTCAACCGTTCCATTGTCCAAAAGTTCCTCTTAATCACGACAAAAAAACACGTTGTTTTTGAACTGGAAAAATTCCCGGTTTTCCTGAAATTCCAGGAATTCCGTAATATCATTTCTCAATTCAACATGTTACTACTTCAACATTTCTCGAACGATTTGAAAAATTTCAACACCACCCATTTTTATTCATTCAGACCATTCCAGTTTGTTTGTTTTTACCATTTTCCAAAAAAATTCCCGCTTTTCTTGAAATTTTACCAAATTTGGGGGAAATTCCCATTGAAATCAATGGGACATTCTTGAAAGTTCCACAACTTTCACAATTTTAAACTTATTCAAACTGTTTAACTTCAAAATATCCAGCATGTTTGGGAATTACTGTACTTCAATAATTCGAAAAAGAATCACTCAATCAATCAGAGTGTATTTATATAGCCCTAAATCCCAAGTGTCTCAAAGGGCTGCAAAAAACCACAATGACATCCTCGGTTCAGCATCTCTGTCTGGACTGGAGCCTGCAATGCCTCGGACTGGAAGTCTCTCCAGAGAGTGGTGAGGAAGGCAGAAAAGATCTTCAGGACTCCTCTTCCTCCTATACAGGAGATCGCAAAAAGCCGCTGCCTGACCAGGGCTCAGAAAATCTGCAAAGACTCCTCCCACCCCCACCAAGGACTGTTTTCACTGCTGGACTCTAAACAGCTTCTTCCCTCAGGCCGTAAGACTCTTGAAGGCATCAGAATTAAATCATCCCCTCAACTCCCCCCAAAATGGATTAACTTGCTGGAATAATAAAGACAATATAACATACATCCATAAACGTGGACGCATGTGAAAAAGTGCAATATATTTATCCGTACAGTAATCTATTTATTTATATCTGCACCTTATTGCTTTTTTTTTTATCCTGCACTACAAAGAGCTAATGCAACGAAATTTCGTTCTTATTTGTACTGTAAACTTTAAATTTGAATGACAATAAGAAGGAAGTCTAAGTCTAAGTCTAAGATCCCACATAAGGGCAAAAAAAACACAACCATATTGGATGACAATGAGAAACCTTGGAGGGGACTAGTGCGATGGATGTCAAGTGGATCTAACATTAGTGTGAGAGTCCAGTCCATAGTGGATCTAACATAATAGTGTGAGAGTCCAGTCCATAGTGGATCTAACATAATAGTGAGAGAGTCCAGTCCATAGTGGATCTAACATAATAGTGTGAGAGTCCAGTCCATAGTGGATCTAACATAATAGTGTGAGAGTTCAGTCCATAGTGGATCTAACATAATAGTGTGAGAGTCCAGTCCATAGTGGATCTAACATAATAGTGAGAGAGTCCAGTCCATTGTGGATCTAACATAATAGTGTGAGAGTCCAGTCCATAGTGGATCTAACATAATAGTGAGAGTCCAGTCCATAGTGGATCTAACATAATAGTGAGAGTCCAGTCCATAGTGGATCTAACATAATAGTGTGAGTCCAGTCCATAGTGGATCTAACATAATAGTGAGAGTCCAGTCAATAGTGGAACTAACATAATAGTGTGAGAGTCCAGTCCATAGTGGATCTAACATAATAGTGAAAGTCCAGTCCACAGTGGATCTAACATAATAGTGAAAGTCCAGTCCACAGTGGATCTAACATAATAGTGAGAGTCCCGTCCATAGTGGATCTAACATAATAGTGTGAGAGTCCAGTCCATAGTGGATCTAACATAATAGTGTGTGAGTCCAGTCCATAGTGGATCTAACATAATAGTGTGAGAGTCCAGTCCATAGTGGATCTAACATAATAGTGAGAGTCCAGTCCTTAGTGGATCTAACATAATAGTGTGAGAGTCCAGTCCATAGTGGATCTAACATGATAGTGAGAGTCCAGTCCATAGTGGATCTAACATAATAGTGAGAGTCCAGTCCATAGTGGATCTAACATAATAGTGAGAGTCCCGTCCATAGCGGATATAACATAATAGTGAGAGTCCAGTCCGTAGTGGATCTAACATAATAGTGAGAGTCCCGTCCATAGTGGATCTAACATAATAGTGTGAGTCCAGTCCATAGTGGATCTAACATAATAGTGAGAGTCCAGTCCATAGTGGATCTAACATAATAGTGTGAGAGTCCAGTCCATAGTGGATCTAACATAATAGTGAGAGTCCAGTCCATAGTGGATCCAACATAATAGTGAGAGTCCAGTCCATAGTGGATCCAACATAATAGTGAGAGTCCAGTCCATAGTGGATCTAACATAATAATGTGAGTCCAGTCCATAGTGGATCTAACATAATAGTGAGAGTCCCGTCCATAGCAGATCTGACATAATAGTGAGAGTCCAGTCCATAGTGGATCCAACATAATAGTGAGAGTCCCGTCCATAGTGGATCTAACATAATAATGTGAGTCCAGCCCATAGTGGATCTAACATAATAGTGTGAGTCCAGTCCATAGTGGATCTAACATAATAGTGTGAGAGTCCAGTCCATAGTGGATCTAACATAATAATGTGAGTCCAGTCCATAGTGGATCTAACATAATAGTGTGAGTCCAGTCCATAGTGGATCTAACATAATAGTGAGAGTCCAGTCCATAGTGGATCCAACATAATAGTGAGAGTCCAGTCCATAGTGGATCTAACATAATAGTGAGAGTCCAGTCCATAGTGGATCTAACATAATAGTGAGAGTCCAGTCCATAGTGGGCACAGCAGGAGATCATCTTGAGTGGAGACGGGCTAGCGGTGCAGAGATGTCCCCAACCGATGCACAGGCGAGTGGTCCATCCCAGGTCCCGACCCTGGATAGCCAGTACTTCATCCATGGCCACTGGACCTGTGCCCCACCTCAACAAGGGAGAGGGGAGCAGTGGAGAAAAGAAAAAAAGCGGCAGATCAACTGGTCTAAAAAGGGAGTCTATTTAAAGGCTAGGGTTTACAAATGAGTTTTAAGGTGAGACTTAAATGCTTCTACTGAGGTAGCATCTCTAACTGTTACTGCTAGAACATTCCAGAGTACTGGAGCCCGAACGGAAAACGCTCTATAGCCCGCAGACTTTTTTTGGGCTCTAGGAATCACTAATAAGCCGGAGTCCTTTGAACGCAGATTTCTTGCCGGGACATATGGTACAATACAATCGGCAAGATAGGCTGGAGCTAGACCATGTAGTATTTTATACGTAAGTAGTAAAACCTTAAAGTCACATCTTAAGTGCACAGGAAGCCAGTGCAGGTGAGCCAGTATAGGTATATATGTATGTATATATGTATATAAAGGTATATACAGTATAGGTATATATGTATGTATATATGTATATAAAGGTATATACAGTACAGGCGTAATATGATCAAACTTTCTTGTTCTTGTCAAAAGTCTAGCAGCCGCATTTTGTACCAACTGTAATCTTTTAATGCTAGACATGGGGAGACCCGAAAATAATACGTTACAGTAATCGAGACGAGACGTAACAAACGCATGGATAATGATCTCGGCGTCTTTAGTCGACAAAATGGAGCGAATTTTAGCGATATTACGAAGATGAAAGAAGGCCGTTTTAGTAACGCTTTTAATGTGTGCCTCAAAGGAGAGAGTTGGGTCGAAGATAATACCCAGATTCTTTACCGTGTCACCTTGTTTTATTATTTGGTTGTCAAATGTTAAAGTTGTATTATTAAATAGAGTTCGGTGTCTAGCAGGACCGATAATCAGCATTTCCGTTTTTTTGGCGTTGAGTTGCAAAATGTTAGCGGACATCCATTGTTTAATTTCATTAAGACACGCCTCCAGCTGACTACAATCCGGCGTGTTGGTCTGCTTTAGGGGCATGTAGAGTTGGGTGTCATCAGCATAACAGTGAAAGCTAATACCGTATTTGCGTATGATGTCACCTAGCGGCAGCATGTAGATGCTGAAGAGTGCAGGGCCAAGGACCGAACCCTGGGGAACTCCACACGTTACCTTAACGTAGTCCGAGGTCACATTGTTATGGGAGACACACTGCATCCTATCAGTAAGATAAGAGTTAAACCAAGACAGGGCTAAGTCTGACATACCAATTCGTGTTTTGATACGTTCTAATAAAATATTATGATCGACGGTATCGAAAGCAGCGCTAAGATCGAGGAGCAGCAACATAGATGACGCATCAGAATCCATCGTTAGCAATAGATTAGTCATTTTTGCGAGGGCTGTCTCCGTGGAGTGATTTGCCCTGAAACCGGATTGAAAGATTTCACATAGATTGTTAGACCCTAAGTGTTCATTTAGCTGCTCTGCAACAATTTTTTTGAGGATTTTCGAAATAAAGGGAAGGTGAGACACCGGTCGGTAGTTTACCATGAGGTCAGGATCGAGGTTAGGTCTTTTAAGGAGACCGCTTCTTTGAATGCTAGGGGAACAGTGCCCGAGGAAAGTGATATGTTTATAATATTTAGCACTCATGGACCTAATATGTCTGGCAAAAACATATCCAATCCGTGTCAACAATCAGCTATAAACGGTGTGTTCCGAGTTGGGCATGGGCGTCAAACTCAAGGCCTTTTCTTCAGAACATGAAAGCCTGAAAAAAAAAACGTTTTAAACCTAAGTTTATTGGATTGTTTAAGTATATAGTCCAGAAGGACAATTAAACATATCTAAAATGTTTTTTTTTTCTCCCCGAAACAAGTAACCAACAAAAATTATATATGCAATAAAATAAAAATAATAAATTCCAGAAAAAATCCAAACAGTAATCAGTCAAATACACATGCAGATATTGACACGAAGCCACAGAACAGCGCACTCCTGAATGTGCCCAACACGGTGCAGCAATTCACAAAAGCAAACAAAAGGCTCATCAATGATCTACCTTTTGATTGCTTTTCAATCGAGGTTGAATTGGAGAACAACCGTTCAATGTCAGCCTAATTCCTTCCAGTTTGAGTAAAAAACCGAACATCTTTAATCTCGCGGGTGTGGCAAGGAGGCGCTGTTGCCTTCCAATTTAGCACAACGAGTCTTCTTGCCAGCAAAGTAGTGAATGCTACAAGATTCTTCTTGGATTTGCTAAGAGAAAATGACTGAGGTGTCCACTTAGAGCAGAGGTCAGCAACCCACGGCTCTTTGATCTCTCTGATGTGGCTCAGCTGCATAACTGCCGACCCCTCGATTTTCCGGGAGGTTGCGAGATATCAGTTCCTCTCCCGGGGTAAACATTCCCCGATTCAAACCCGGACATCAATACTGAGGCCATGCCGTGGTGGCAATAATGGGTTGTACTTGTATAGCGCTTTTCTACCTTCAAGGTACTCAAAGCGCTTTGACACTACTTCCACATTCACCCATTCACACACACATTCACACACTGATGGAGGGAGCTGCCATGCAAGGCGCCAACCAGCACCCATCAGGAGCAAGGGTGAAGTGTCTTGCTCAGGGCACAACGGACGTGACGAGGTTGGTTCTAGGTGGGATTTGAACCAGGGGCCCTCGGGTTGCGCACGGCCACTCTTCCACTGCGCCACGCCGTCCCCTTGACGCCTTTGACGTCCTCTATAACATGCCGTCGCGCCCGCTTTTTCACCAAATTATCTGCGTGCCGGCCGGTCGCATGTAGTCTGTGACTTTAATTAACACACAGAAAAGACTTGGTCAACAGCCATACAGGTTACACTGAGGGTTGTGATATAAACAACTTCAGCACTCTTACTAATATGCGCCACACTGTGAACCCACAACAAACAAGAATGAAAAACACATTTCGGGAGAACATACGCACTGTAGCACAACATAAACACAACAGAACAAATACCCAGAATCCCATGCATCCCTAACTCTGCATCCCGCCCACCTCAACCGACGCACAGGGGGGGGTATAATGAAGAGTTGGCTTTACATAAGTCAATAAATACTCCAACGGTGTGTTGCTAGTTTTCTATTGCTGTAGTTATGTTTTCTACAAAGTCCATCACTGCTGGGGATGTAGATCAATTACTCCTGAACTCATACTGATGGTCAGATGATGAAGAAGGGTGTTTACAAAACATGTTTGAAAATACAGATGGAATTACTGCTAAGTGTGTTCTGAATTGGATTTAATTCAAATAGCTGAGATGTGGTATTTCTACAAAGCAGAAAAATAGAGGCGGTAATAAACAAGCCGCTGCTTCTTGCCAAGACAGAACAGATGGCCGTCCTTTTGTGTCCCCGTGCTTCTTCTCTTAAGTGGAAATGTGGTCTGTAATCACCTTTGCAGCAGCATCACAGAAAGGTGTGAATACAACACGTTTCAAACAGAGGTGCTGAATTAGTGTTAGAAGGAGAGGACTGGGAGGAGGACGTTTGCAGTTGGTGCCTGCAGGTTGGCCGTAGGAATGAAAAGCATCAAATAGAACAGATGTGGCACTTTTGACGACTGCATCTGGCTCTCAGATAATTGTTGTCATGTCATGTACGGATGTACTTTGTGGACGCCATCTGCTCCACATCGGACTGTCTGTCCCGCAGGTTTGAGGACAAGTATAGACAATTTAGAGTGAAAAGCGAATTTTATTTTCATTCGTATACAAAACGTTCTAACTTGGACTATTTTCCTGGTTTCGAGACTCTCCTGAAGGACAGTGCGGCGAAGACACAACAAACTCCCTATATGTTTCTTTTACTTTTTATTCATAGCTGTATGTAGATGTGGCACTTTTGACGACTGCATCTGGCTCTCAGATAAGTCTTAGCTGGCATTGCTTAACACGATAAGTCAGTGTTTTTCAACCTTTTCTTACCCAAGGCACATTTTTTTTCATTGAAAAAATTCCAAGAGAAACCACCAGCAGAAAACATAAAAAAAATGAAATTCAGTAGCTGATACTGACAATAAAAAGTTGTTCTCGCAATTGTTTGATATGAAATCAAAGCATAACCAAGCATGCATGACTATAGCTCTTGTCTCAACGTAGATGTACTGTCACTACCTGAGTTTTCGGGTGTTTTCCTGTGACTTGCGCACCTATTTCGGTGGATTTTCCTCTTTTATTGGTATTTTCCCGTTACAGTTTCATGTCTTCCTTGAATGCTATTCCCTGCACCTGCTTTGTTTTCGCAATCAAGACTTAAGTTGTGCGGACGGACTCCTCCTTTGTGGGGACATTGTTGATTGTCATGTCATGTACGGATGTACTTTGTGGACGCCGTCTGCTCCACATCGGACTGTCTGCCCCGCAGGTTTGAGGGCCCGTCATAGACAATTTAGAGTGAAAAGCGAATTTTATTTTCATTCGTATACAAAACGTTCTAACTTGGACTGTTTTCCTGGTTTCGAGACTCTCCTGAAAGACAGTGCGGCGAAGACACAACAAACTCCCTTCTTGTCTCTCATCATCACAGTGTATATGTTTCTTTTACTTTTTATTCATAGCTGTATGTAGATGTGGCACTTTTGACAACTGCATCTGGCTCTCAGATAAGTCTTAGCTGGCATTGCTTAACACGATAAGTCAGTGTTTTTCAACCTTTTCTTACCCAAGGCACATTTTTTTTCATTGAAAAAATTCCAAGAGAAACCCCCAGCAGAAAACATAAAAAAAATGAAATTCAGTAGCTGATACTGACAATAAAAAGTTGTTCTCGCAATTGTTTGATATGAAATCAAAGCATAACCAAGCATGCATGACTATAGCTCTTGTCTCAACGTAGATGTACTGTCACTACCTGAGTTTTCGGGTGTTTTCCTGTGACTTGCGCTCCTATTTCGGTGGATTTTCCTCTTTTATTGGTATTTTCCCGTTACAGTTTCATGTCTTCCTTGAATGCTATTCCCTGCACCTGCTTTGTTTTCGCAATCAAGACTTAAGTTGTGCGGACGGACTCCTCCTTTGTGGGGACATTGTTGATTGTCATGTCATGTACGGATGTACTTTGTGGACGCCGTCTGCTCCACATCGGACTGTCTGTCCCGCAGGTTTGAGGACAAGACATAGACAATTTAGAGTGAAAAGCAAATTTTCTTTTCATTTGTATACAAAACATTCTAACTTGGACTGTTTTCCTGGTTTCGAGACTCTCCTGAAGGACAGTGCGGCGAAGACACAACAAACTCCCTTCTTGTCTCTCATCACCACAGTGTATATGTTTCTTTTACTTTTTATTCATAGCTGTATGTAGATGTGGCACTTTTGACGACTGCATCTGGCTCTCAGATAAGTCTTAGCTGGCATTGCTTAACACGATAAGTCAGTGTTTTTCAACCTTTTCTTACCCAAGGCACATTTTTTTTCATTGAAAAAATTCCAAGAGAAACCCCCAGCAGAAAACATAAAAAAAATGAAATTCAGTAGCTGATACTGACAATAAAAAGTTGTTCTCGCAATTGTTTGATATGAAATCAAAGCATAACCAAGCATGCATGACTATAGCTCTTGTCTCAACGTAGATGTACTGTCACTACCTGAGTTTTCGGGTGTTTTCCTGTGACTTGCGCACCTATTTCGGTGGATTTTCCTCTTTTATTGGTATTTTCCCGTTACAGTTTCATGTCTTCCTTGAATGCTATTCCCTGCACCTGCTTTGTTTTCGCAATCAAGACTTAAGTTGTGCGGACGGACTCCTCCTTTGTGGGGACATTGTTGATTGTCATGTCATGTACGGATGTACTTTGTGGACGCCGTCTGCTCCACATCGGACTGTCTGCCCCGCAGGTTTGAGGGCCCGTCATATACAATTTAGAGTGAAAAGCGAATTTTATTTTCATTCGTATACAAAACGTTCTAACTTGGACTGTTTTCCTGGTTTCGAGACTCTCCTGAAGGACAGTGCGGCGAAGACACAACAAACTCCCTTCTTGTCTCTCATCATCACAGTGTATATGTTTCTTTTACTTTTTATTCATAGCTGTATGTAGATGTGGCACTTTTGACAACTGCATCTGGCTCTCAGATAAGTCTTAGCTGGCATTGCTTAACACGATAAGTCAGTGTTTTTCAACCTTTTCTTACCCAAGGCACATTTTTTTTCATTGAAAAAATTCCAAGAGAAACCCCCAGCAGAAAACATAAAAAAAATGAAATTCAGTAGCTGATACTGACAATAAAAAGTTGTTCTCGCAATTGTTTGATATGAAATCAAAGCATAACCAAGCATGCATGACTATAGCTCTTGTCTCAACGTAGATGTACTGTCACTACCTGAGTTTTCGGGTGTTTTCCTGTGACTTGCGCTCCTATTTCGGTGGATTTTCCTCTTTTATTGGTATTTTCCCGTTACAGTTTCATGTCTTCCTTGAATGCTATTCCCTGCACCTGCTTTGTTTTCGCAATCAAGACTTAAGTTGTGCGGACGGACTCCTCCTTTGTGGGGACATTGTTGATTGTCATGTCATGTACGGATGTACTTTGTGGACGCCGTCTGCTCCACATCGGACTGTCTGTCCCGCAGGTTTGAGGACAAGTATAGACAATTTAGAGTGAAAAGCGAATTTTATTTTCATTCGTATACAAAACGTTCTAACTTGGACTGTTTTCCTGGTTTCGAGACTCTCCTGAAGGACAGTGCGGCGAAGACACAACAAACTCCCTTCTTGTCTCTCATTACCACTGTGTATATGTTTCTTTTACTTTTTATTCATAGCTGTATGTAGAATTGGCTGGTTGTATAAGCTCCGCTGCTTTAATGTCTTTCATGTCCTTTGTTTTCTTTGATGTTTAACTCTTACACACATGTAGGAGGGATGTGTACTATGGCTTTTGTTTTTGTTTTTTTCCCCCTTGGCCTCAGTCTGGATCCCCTCTCCAGAGGCCCAAGCTTAGACCGATTTTTTAATTTTATTTTAATCTTGTATTCCCCCCACCCCCTCCTCCCCCTTGTTTACCTGTATCTCACCTTTTTTGTAAGGGGGTCTGGAAGCCGTCAGACCTGTCAGCGATCCTGTTCTGTCTCCCTGTAATGTTTGATCTTGAATGCGATTGTGCTGAAAATGTTAATTTTCCTGAAGGAATAAATAAAGTACTATCTATCTATCTATCTATCTACGGACACACACCTGTTGTCGTTGACTTTGGACTAGCAACTGCACGACATCAAGGCCGCGGAACAGAGACACACTGCAGGCTTACACACAAACATGCATCCCAATCCAACGCCCTCGACGCAAATCCCATAGGGGTGATGGAAGGATGGGTAGCGCCTGAGAGCTGCGGCCTGCCACCATAACCCCTCACTCCCCTCCCTCTCTTGCTATATATCTGGAGATGTACGTTGTAATATTTATGTGTGCTTTGCTATGGAGGTTTTTTTCCCACTACAGACTAGACCCCAGTCTAGATCGTATTTTTTTTACTCATCCTTCCGCAGCGTTTTACCTTTTCCCCCATCTTTTACGGAGCACCTTGTGGCGACCCATCAGCGTTCCTGTTCTGTAACCTTGAACACTGTTTGTTTGTCTAACAGGTTTGTGCTGAAAACAAAGTTTTGTTGTACTTGTGCAATGACAATAAAGACCTATCCTATACTATGTATATAGTTTCAATAGAATAGGTTTTAAATAGCATGGACTAGGTTATAAATAGAATAGAATGAATAGAAAAAGAGAATATATTGTGATTCTGTTGTCCAAATAGAATGTAAAAACCAAAGGGATGGGAGAGGGAGTGCTGGGAGATTGGTATCCATGGCTACAGACCAGCAGTCTAACACCTTCCGTAAAGAAGCTGTTCCACAGTCTGGTGGTCCGACCCCGAATGCTCCGCAGTCTTCTGCCTGAGGGGAGGGTGTGCAGGGTGGGTGGGATCCTTGGTGATGCAGACAGTCCTGAGGTGTGACGTCTGTGGTGGCGGGCAGGCTGCTCCCCACCCTGTGCAGTCACTTCCTGTCCTGCTGTGCCCACACCGCTATGATGGCGCTGGGGGTGCGCTCCACCACACATTGTGGCGGGAACATGGATGTAAAAGCTGTTGATTTTGCACCAATGCATCAGATATTCCACCTTCTCTCTGTCCTTGGACTCATCCTCGATGTGACGCGTCCCGCTACAGCTGTCATCTGCAAACTTGGCAAAGGGACAGTGTGGAAGGGGGTGTGGCCTGCGGGCCTGCAGCAGAAGGGGGTGTGCCCGGACAGGCCTCGAAGTCAGCGACAGGTGCGTAGATGGCCCAGGTGGGCCTTGTTGTCTAACCACCTGTCGCTCTGTATAAGCAGCAGCCTGGAGGAAAGTGTTGGTTGGAGCTGGGGGAGAGTGAGAGCAAGACTGACAGCGACAAAATTGCTGTTGCTGGGAAAGCAACCGAGAGACTTCATTGGCAAAATAAAACTGTATTGTGAACCAGAAACGGGTTCTTATGTCGGTGCTTGGGGGTCCAAAGAACCCCTTGGAGGGCAACCTCCACAGACAGATTTTTATATATTTTTTAAGCATATTCAATCTGTTTTGGCCTAAAATAAGCATTTTTATGCATAAAACTGGCTTCATAATCTCAAAATATCAACACTACCGTAATAATGGCCTACACAGGAGACAAAACCAGACTGTTCAGTATCGTGGCCACTGATCGGCTCAGCCTCGTTAATATATTGGATTCAACAAAAGTAAAGGTGACTATGCGGTTATTTCATGTCTAAAGGGCTTTCATGATGTAATAAAAACCCAATTTATAAGCTTTGAACTAGGGTTGTACGGTATACCAGTACTACAGACCCCGTTTCCATATGAGTTGGGAAATTGTGTTAGATGTAAATATAAACAGAATACAATGATTTGCAAATCATTTTCAACCCATATTCAATTGAATGCACTACAAAGACAACATATTTGATGTTCAAACTCATAAACTTAATTTGTTTTGCAAATGATAATTAACTTGGAATTTCATGGCTGTAACACGTGCCAAAGTAGTTGGGAAAGGGCATGTTCACCACTGTGTTACATCACCTTTTCTTTTAACAACACTCAATAAACGTTTGGGAACTGAGGAAACTAATTGTTGAAGTGTAGACTCACTCTCATAAAGTGTAGTGTCACTATCATCACACTTAATGTCACTTGTGTCACTATCAAAGTGTGGTGTCATTATCATAAAGTGTAGACTCGCTATCATGAAGTATAGTGTCACTATCATAAATTGTATAGTCTCAATCAATCAATCAATCAATGTTTATTTATATAGCCCCAAATCACAAATGTCTCAAAGGACTGCACAAATCATTACGACTACAACATCCTCGGAAGAACCCACAAAAGGGCAAGGAAAACTCACACCCAGTGGGCAGGGAGAATTCACATCCAGTGGGACGCCAGTGACAATGCTGACTATGAGAAACCTTGGAGAGGACCTCAGATGTGGGCAACCCCCCCCCTCTAGTCTCACATTTATAAAGTGTTGTGTCACAATCAATAAACTTAATGTCACTTGTGTCATTATCAAAGTGTGGTGTCACTATCATTAAGTGTAGTATCACTATCATAACTTCTAGACTCTCTATCATTAAATGTAGTGTCACTATTAAGTGTAGACTCACTCTCATTAAGTATAGTGTCACTATCATAAAGTGTAGACTCACTATCATGAAGAATAGTGTCACTATCATAAAGTGTAGTGTCACTATCACTGTATAAGTAAACTTTAATAGATTGACTAACAAATTGAAAGGAAAAATCCTCCAATGAGCTTGAAAACCTTCTGCCAAAGTATTGTAATGGACACTACTGGCACTCGAGACAGGTTTGAGAGTGGGTGGAAGAAGAGGATAAAAACAACTGATATGTTCTTGATTGCTAAAACAAAGTTTATGCGGGATATATCGCTCAAAGGACGACATGAACCTGTTACAGGAAAATACCAACAAAAGAGAAAAAGCCACCAAAATAAGAGCGCAAGATAGGAAGTAAAACAATAGACGCAGGAAACAGCAAAAAAGTCCCAAGAAAACAGCACAAAAGTCCAAATAAGTCAGGGTGTGATGTGACAGGTGGTGACAGTACACCTACTTTGAGACAAGAGCTATAGTGATGCATGTTTGGTTATGGTTTTAAGTCATACCCAACAATTGCGACTTTTTACTGTCAACTGAGTTATATTTTTTAATTATTTCTGCTCTGGATTTTTTCAACGCAAAAAACGTGCCTTGGCTCAGAAAAGGTTGAAAAAGTGATCTCATGTTCCACCTCAAACGTGGATAATAGAGTTGTAAAATCACAGGTTGATTCAATGTCATTGACAAAATATGAGTCTCAAAAACGCAAAATCGGGCATTTTAGGCAGCAAAAATCATTTTTAAAAATCCTGTAAAATCCTGGAGGGACTGAAAACAATTAAAATGTGTATTTTTCTGGTCGCGTTGGACTCGAAACAAAATACAAATGCAGCGTGCTGCCGGGAATATTGCCAGGAGCTCAAGGAAACAAAAAGAAAGTACATTAGTCGCCTCAGCAAACGTGGAAAAAAAATAACCTTAGAAGCTCTCAACATTACTGTTGCCAATGACAACAATGAACCTGCGAGGAAGGCAGGCCGACACCGATCCAGGGAGCTCTCTGATTACTAATCAGAGGCAGGTGAAAATAATCAGCGCTCAACAGAGCGGAAAGTTAACAAAAGAAGGAGCGCTGAAAGAGAAATAGACCTCAAATACAAGAAAAACTACAACCCTCCCAAAAGACATGACCTGGAGGGACAGATTGATTGATTGATTGATACTTTTATTAGTAGATTGCACAGTACAGTACATATTCCGTACAATTGACCACTAAATGGTAACACCCCAATACGTTTTTCAACTTCTTTAAGTCGGGGTCCACGTTAATCAATTCATGGTACAAATATATACTATCAGCATAATACAGTCATCACACAGGTTAATCAGAGTATATACATTGAATTATTTACATTATTTACAATCCGGGGGGTGGGGTGGGGGTTTAGGTTTGGTTGATATCAGCACTTCAGTCGTTTGTATATCATCTGAGAAATGGACATTGAAACAGAGTAGGTCTCACTTGGTAGGATATGTACAGCCAGCAGAGAACATAGCATAAGAACAAGTATATACATTTGATTATTTACAATCCGGGGAGGTGGGATGTGGAGGGGGGAGGGTGTTAGTCTAGGGTTGAAGTTGCCTGGAGGTGTTGTTTTGGTGCGGTTTTGAAGGAGGATAGAGATGCACTTACTTTTACACCTGTTGGGAGTGCATTCCACATTGATGTGGCATAGAAGGAGAATGAGTTAAGACCTTTATTGGATCGGAATCTGGGTTTAACGTGGTTTGTGGAGCTCCCCCTGGTGTTGTGGTTATGGCGGTCATTTACGTTAAGGAAGTAGTTGGACATGTACTTCGGTATCAGGGAGGTGTAGCGGATTTTATAGACTAGGCTCAGTGCAAGTTGTTTTACTCTGTCCTCCACCCTGAGCCAGACCACTTTGGAGAAGTGGGTTGGAGTGAGGTGTGATCTGGGGTGGAGGTCTAGATATAACCTCGGGGCGGCATGGCGTAGTGGGTAGAGCGGCCGTGCCAGAAACCTGAGGGTTGCAGTTTCGCTTCCCACCTATTGATATCAAAGTTGCTGCCGTTGTGTCCTTGGGCAGGCCACGTCACCCTTTGCCCCCGGTGCCGCTCACACTGGTGAATGAATGATGAATGAATGATTGGTGGTGGTCGGAGGGGCCGTAGACGCAAACTGGCAGCCACGCTTCCGTCAGTCCACCCCAGGGCAGCTGTGGCTACAGATGTAGCTTACCACCACCAGCTGTGAATGAATGATGGGTTCCCACTTCTCTGTGAGCGCTTTGAGTATATAACAATAGAAAAGCGCGCTATAAATCTAATCCATTATTATTATTATTATTAACCTGACTAGCTTGTTCTGGGATGTTTGGAGTCTAGATTTGAGGGTTTTAGAGGTGCTGGGTACCAGGAGGTGCAAGCGTGTTCGAAGAAGGGTTGAACGAGAGTTCCCGCTAGAAACTTCAAGGTGCTTTTGTTGACCAGAGAGGAGATTCTGTAGAGGAATCTCGTTCTTTGGTTGACCTTTTTGATCACCTTGGTTGCCATTTTATCACAGGAAAGATTAGCCTCTAGAATGGAACCTAGGTAGGTGATCTCATCCTTCCTGGTGATAACAATGTCACCCACTTCTATAGTGAAGTCACTGACCTTCTTAAGTTTGATATGGGACCCAAATAGGATGGATTCCGTTTTACCTAAGTGTATGGATAGCTTGTTGTCTGCGAGCCAGGTGCAAATATTAAGGAGTTCAGCACTGAGGATTTGTTCCACCTGTGACTTGTCCTTGCCGGACACCAGCAGGGCCGTGTCATCCGCAAACAGGAACAATTGACAGTGGCATGCTGATGACATGTTTACGGATAATAGGAACAGTAAAGGTCGTAGTATACTGCCTTGGGGGACTCCACAGCTTACTGAGATGGCGCTGTTCACCTTTACCACCTGTTCCCTTTGCTCTGGGATGTTTGGAGTCTAGATTTGATGGTTTTGGAGGTGGTGGTCATGACAATATGAAGCAATCACCTCCTAGGGGGCAGAACAAGGGGATGGGTCAAATGCAGAGGTTAATTTCACCACACCCAGTGTGACTATCAGTGGTACCCTAAACGAAATAAAACAAACTGCCGTAGGTTCAAAACTTCTTTATCACTCCCCAATCTCAAGATGTCGACGCATGGTGAAAGTCACAGGTGTGGCTCGTTTTGTTTACGTCGACGCCGCCTATGTCGACATCAGTCGGATTGTCCGAAGGGCGTGGACAGAAACGGGATTGACTGTGAACCGAGGCTATGTTTGTATTGCAGGTCAATTCCGAGTTTTTCCTCCCATATGCCCTCCCGGTAACAGTTCGAGATGCTACCTCAGTAGAAGCATTTAAGTCTCATCTTAAAACTCATCTGTATACTCTAGCCTTTAAATAGACCTCCTTTTTAGACCAGTTGATCTGCCGCTTCTTTTCTTTCTCCTATGTCCCCCCCTCCCTTGCGGAGGGGGTCCGGTCCGATGACCATGGATGAAGTACTGACTGTCCAGAGTCGAGACCCAGGATGGACCGCTCGTCGGGACCCAGGATGGACCGCTCGCCTGTATCGGTTGGGGACATCTCTACGCTGCTGATCCGCTTGAGATGGTTTCCTGTGGACGGGACTCTCACTGCTGTCTTGGAGCCACTATGGATTGAACTTTCACAGTATCATGTTAGACCCGCTCGACATCCATTGCTTTCGGTCCCCTAGAGGGGGGGGGTTGCCCACATCTGAGGTCCTCTCCAAGGTTTCTCATAGTCAGCATTGTCACTGGCGTCCCACTGAATGTGAATTCTCCCTGCCCACTGCCCCTTGCCCTTTTGTGGGTTCTTCCGAGGATGTTGTAGTCGTAATGATTTGTGCAGTCCTTTGAGACATTTGTGATTTGGGGCTATATAAATAAACATTGATTGATTGATTGATATGTCACGTCTCCTCTCTGAGCTGCCACCTTATGGTGTTAGAGGAGTTTGCGTATCCCAATGATCTTAAGGGCTATGTTGTCCGTGGGTTTCCAAGCATCCGGTCTCCCCTGTCTAGAGGAGACCGGATGCAATGGACATCGAGTGGGTCTGACATAATATTGCGAAAGTCCAGTCTATAGTGGATCCAACAGATCGGTAGGTTGTTGTTACGGCTCAGACTCCTGCCAGCGCCGCTCATCCATCTGTGCGCACCTTGGGACACGCCCACATCCAGGGATGAGCCGCGCGCGTCTCCGCCCTGCAGCAGCCGCCAGCTGCAATCGTTCACGGACAATCACCACACCTGCCCGCAATGAAGGACCTGCCTTCATAAGCCTGGACTACCTGGCATACCGGCCCCGGAGTATAATCAGCTTTACCTTTCCTGTGTTGCATCCCTGTTGCGCCTTGTGCTTCCGGATCTTCCCTTTCTCCCCCGCGCTTCTTGGTTTTTCAACTGCCTCCCTCGTTCCTCGACGCCTCTCTCTCGCCCTCTGATCCTGCCTGTCCCATGGACTTCCTCGTTCCTTCGCTCTCGTCAACACTTTGGTAAGACACACTCTAGTTAATCTACACACATAGTCTTACACCATACACTCTTGAGTTTTTGTCACACTTCATTTCCTTGTTTTATTCATTAGAATTGTTTATCATTCTTATTATATATATATATACTTTACATAAAACTAAATCTTTGGACATTACTGCCACCTGGCGTCCGTTTGCCGTCACTCCTCTTAGTTAAACACAACAGTTGTGAGTTCAAACCCCGGCCGAGTCGTACCAAAGACTATAAAAATGGGACACATTACCTTCCGATCAGCATCAAAGGTTGGAATTGGGGGTTAAATCACCAAAAATTATTCCCGGGCGTGGCACTGCTGCTGCTCACTGCTCCCCATCACCTCCCAGGGGGTGAACAAGGGGATGGGTCGAATGCAGAAGACAAATTTCACCCCACCTAGTGTGTGTGACGATCATTGGTACTTTAACTTTAAATTTAACTCCCGATGGCCCAAAGACTCTGTCTAAGAGCACGATGGCAAAAGCTGCGTTTCCTCTCACTGGAAAGGATTATTCAGGGCTGTCGCCGGAAGGTTCCCGAAACTGAAACCACTCATCACAACAGGAGGGTGTCAGAAATCAATGGGACAGTTCTTTCCCAAAGAAGCTGGTGGAAAAAAACCCCATGAATGCCAGGGAGGAGAGGTCTTTCAGGGATAAGGTGAACTTTAAATCAAATGGAGGACTGGTGAAGTGTCAAGTCCCTCAGGGGCCTCAGAGATAATACATTTATGGTCAGTGTGAAGTATTTCTCGGCATGTTATTAAAGTTGAGTGTCGGGAGGGCCGCCAAGGCGAGAGCGGAGGTGAAGAAGTGAAGGGACCCGGCAGGTAAGAACTTGTTGGCAGATATTGTCACGGAGAAGCAGGTCATTCATACAAGTGAGAAAATAGCAGAGCTCAGAGATCATAGCATGCGGGATTCAACCTAGAACGGCTTTCAAGTATCACAGGGCCACAACAACACGGTGGTGCAAGACCTTGGTGAAGATTGAGTCCTGGTCCCGATTGGAGTATTTTTTGAGATGTCCGATATTATCCAATATCGGACAATATACTGTGGTGGAATTAACACATTCCATCCATCCATCCATCCATTTTATACCGCTTATTCCCTTTGGGGTCGCGGGGGGAGCTGGCGCCTATCTCAGCTACAATCGAACGGAAGGCGATGTACACCCTGGACAAGTCGTCACCTCGTCGCAGGGCCAACACAGATAGACAGACAACATTCACACACACATTCACACACTAGGGCCAATTTAGTGTTGCCAATCAACCTATCCCTATATTATTCACATGTGAATAATGCTGTATAATAGTTTGTATTTATATTATTCACATGTGAATAATGCTGTATAATAGACTGTATTTATATTATTCACATGTGAATAATGCTGTATAATAGATTGTATTTATATTATTCACATGTGAATAATGCTGTATAATAGTTTGTATTTATATTATTCACATGTGAATAATGCTGTATAATAGACTGTATTTATATTATTCACATGTGAATAATGCTGTATAATAGACTGTATTTATATTATTCACATGTTAAAAATTCTGTATAATAGACTGTATTTATATTATTCACATGTTAAAAATTCTGTATAATAGACTGTATTTATATTATTCACATGTGAACAATGCTTTATAATAGACTGTATTTATATTATTCACATGTGAATAATGCTGTGTAATAGACTGTATTTATATTATTCACATGTGAATAATGCTGTATAATAGACTGTATTTATATTATTCACATGTGAAAAGTTCTGTATAATAGACTATTTATATTATTCACATGTGAATAATGCTGTATAATAGACTATATTTATATTATTAACATGTGAATAATGCTGTATAATAGACTGTATTTATATTATTCACAGGTGAATAATGCTGCAGAATGTATTTATTTTATTCATATGTGAATAATGCTGTATAATAGACTATATTTATATTATTAACATGTGAATAATGCTGTATAATAGACTGTATTTATATTATTCACAGGTGAATAATGCTGCAGAATGTATTTATATTATTCATATGTGAATAATGCTGTATAATAGACTATATTTATATTATTAACATGTGAATAATGCTGTATAATAGACTGTATTTATATTATTCACAGGTGAATAATGCTGCAGAATGTATTTATATTATTCATATGTGAATAATGCTGTATAATAGACTATATTTATATTATTCACATGTGAATAATGCTGTATAATAGACTGTATTTATAGTATTCACATGTGAAAAATTCTGTATAATAGACTGTATTTATATTATTTACATGTGAATAATGCTGTGTAATAATTAGTTAAATAAAGACATTTTTTTTTTAAATTACACAAAATAAATGCAGGATGTACAGCAAATATTGAATAATAATTAAGTAAAAATGTCCAAGAGGTTTTATTGTGTTCGTTATTTCTAACGAACCAAACATTCAGCACATTGCACAGGCAAATGTTACTGATGAACTATGTTTTTTTTGTCCATTAAGATGAATCGATGTTCCTTAGTTAAGATTCTGGAAGGAAAGCACAGATTCTCCAGCGTAAAAGATGTCACATCCAAGAGGAGAACATCATCACGTCACAAAACTAGCCTGCCTCCAAAAACAATCACTTGGTCTCTGATGGAGAAGGAACTCTCCTAGGATTTGGCGCACTCTGTTCCTGCGTGCTGCAGGATGAATAAATACTCGGCTTCTATAAGCGGCCGTAATCTTATGAAAACAATGGCGTCCCTTCTTACCCGCAGAATAACACGTCCTCTTTCTGGAATGTGGATTTGCTCAACAAGAGAAAGTTATGAACCCAAACATAAATCATGATGCTGATGTTGCTTCAATAATACCGCAAATAACGAGATAGTTTCTATTTCTTTCTGATTTTGGCCTGTTACTAATTCTGTATCTCTCTAGCAGCAACCTGCAATGTGCTTACTCAGCAAAGCAGATGCAAAAATTTGCTGATTGGGATATTTTAGTGTGTTTTAAACAATCTACATTCCATACACTTCCTTTTCATATGCAAACCCCGTTTCCATATGAGTTGGCAAATTGCGTTAGATGTAAATATCCTTTTCAAGCCATATTCAGTTGAATGTTGTATCTTGCCGATTGTATTGTACCGTATGTCCCGGCAAGAAATCTGCGTTCAAAAGACTCCGGCTTATTAGTGATTCCTAGAGCTCAAAAAAAGTCTGCGGGCTATAGAGCGTTTTCCGTTCGGGCTCCAGTACTCTGGAATGCCCTCCCGGTAACAGTTCGAGATGCTACCTCAGTAGAAGCATTTAAGTCTCATCTTAAAACTCATCTGTATACTCTAGCCTTTAAATAGACCTCCTTTTTAGACCAGTTGATCTGCCGCTTCTTTTCTTTCTCCTATGTCCCCCCCTCCCTTGTGGAGGGGGTCCGGTCCGATAACCATGGATGAAGTACTGACTGTCCAGAGTCGAGACCCAGGATGGACCGCTCGTCGGGACCCAGGATGGACCGCTCGCCTGTATCGGTTGGGGACATCTCTACGCTGCTGATCCGCTTGAGATGGTTTCCTGTGGACGGGACTCCCGCTGCTGTCTTGGATCCGCTTTGAACTGAACTCTCGCGGCTGTGTTGGAGCCACTATGGATTGAACTTTCACAGTATCATGTTAGACCCGCTCGACATCCATTGCTTTCGGTCCCCTAGAGGGGGGGGGTTGCCCACATCTGAGGTCCTCTCCAAGGTTTCTCATAGTCAGCATTGTCACTGGCGTCCCACTGAATGTGAATTCTCCCTGCCCACTGGGTGTGAGTTTTCCTTGCCCTTTTGTGGGTTCTTCCGAGGATGTTGTAGTCGTAATGATTTGTGCAGTCCTTTGAGACATTTGTGATTTGGGGCTTTATAAATAAACATTGATTGATTGAATATGCTACAAAGACAACATATTAGATGTTCAAACTCATAAACATTTTTTTTTTGCAAATAATCATTAACTTTAGAATTTCATGCCAGCAACATGTTACAAAGAAGTTGGGAAACGTGGCAATAAATACTGATAAAGTTGAGGAATGCTAATCAAACACTTATTTGGAACATCCCACAGGTGTGCAGGCTAATTGGGAACAGGTGGGTGCCATGATTGGGTATAAAAGCAGCTTCCATGAAATGCTAAGTAATTCACAAACAAGGATGGGGTGAGGGTCGAACAGTTTTAGAACAACATTTCTCAACCAGCTATTGCAAGGAATTTAGGGATTTTACCATCTACGGTCCGTAAAATCATCAAAAGGTTCAGAGAATCTGGAGAAATCACTGCACGTAAGCGATGATATTACGGACCTTTGATCCCTCAGGCGGTACTGCATCAAAAAGCAACATCAGTGTGTAAAGGATATCACCACATGGGCCCAGGAACACTTCATAAAACCACTGTCAGTAACTACAGTTGGTTGCTACATCTGTAAGTGCAAGTTAGGGACGGCGTGGCACAGTGGAAGAGTGGCCGTGCGCAACCCGAGGGTCCCTGGTTCAAATCCCACCTAGTACCAACCTCGTCACGTCCGTTGTGTCCTGAGCAAGACACTTCACCCTTGCTCCTGATGGGTACTGGTTGGCGCCTTGCATGGCAGCTCCCTCCATCAGTGTGTGAATGTGTGTGTGAATGGGTAAATGTGGAAATAGTGTCAAAGCGCTTTGAGTACCTTGAAGGTAGAAAAGCGCTATACAAGTACAACCCATTTATCATTTATTTAAAACTCTACTATGTAAAGCCAAAGCCATTTATCAACAACACCCAGGAACGCCGTTGGCTTCGCTGGGCCCGAGCTCATCTAAGATGGACTGATGCAAAGTGGAAAATTGTTCTGTGGTCTGACGAGTCCACATTTCAAATTATATTTGGGAACTGTGTACGTGGTGTCCTCCAGAACAAAGAGGAAAATAACCATACGGATTGTTATAGGCGCAAAGTGGAAAAGCCAGCATGTGTGATGGTATGGGGGTGTATTAGTGCCCAAGGCATGGGTAACTTACACATCTGTGAAGGCACCATTAATGCTGAATGGACCATACAGGTTTTGGAGCAACATATGTTGTCATCCAAGCAACGTTATCATGGACGCCCCTGCTTATTTCAGCAGAAAAATGCGAAGCCACGTGTTACAACAGCGTGGCTTTGTAGTAAAAGAGTGTGGGTACTTTCCTGTCCCGCCTGCAGTCCAGACCTGTCTCCCATGGAAAATGTGTGGCGCATTATAAAGCGTAAAATATGACAGCGGAGACCCCGGACTGTTGAAGGACTGAAGCTCTACATAAAACAAGAATGGGAAAGAATTCCACTTTCAAAGCTTCAACAATTAGTTTCCTCAGTTCCCAAACATTTATTGAGTGTTGTTAAAAGAAAAGGTGATGTAACACAGTGGTGAACATGCCCTTTCCCAACTACTTTGGCACGTTTTGCAGCCATGAAATTTTAAGTTAATTATTATTTGCAAAAAAAATAAAGTTTATGAGTTTGAACATCAAATATGTTGTCTTTGTAGCATATTCAACTGAATATGGGTTGAAAAGGATTTGCAAATCATTGTATTCTGTTTATATTTACATCTAACACAATTTCCCAACTCATATGGAAACAGGGTTTGTAGATAAAAGGTGTCAGACTTAAGAATCTTGCCCGCCGCATCATTTTATCTGGCCCGCAAACACCTGAAAATGATACGTGTCAATAAAGTACTTATTGACACGTATCATTGTAACGTATTAAAACTCGTTTGTATACTCTAGCCTTTAAACAGAGCCCCATTTTTGGACCAGTTGATCTGCTGTTTCTTTTCTTTTCTGCTCTGCCTCCCTCTCCTTTGTGGGAGGGCGGGGTACAGGTCCAGTGGCCACAGATGAAGTGCTGACTGTCCAGAGTCGGGAGCCGGTGTGGACCACTCGCCTGTGCATCGGTTGGGGACATCTCAGTGCTGCTGATCCGTCTCTGCTCGGGATGGTCTCCTGCTGGCTCCACTATGGACTGGACTCTCACACTATTATGTTAGATCCACTATGGACTGGACTCTCACTATTATGTTGGATCCACTATGGACTGGACTCTCACTATTATGTTAGATCCACTATGGACTGGACTCTCACTATTATGTTGGATCCACTATGGACTGGACTCTCACTATTATGTTAGATCCACTATGGACTGGACTCTCACACTATTATGTTAGATCCACTATGGACTGGACTCTCACTATTATGTTAGATCCACTATGGACTGGACTCTCACTATTATGTTAGATTCAGTATGGACTGGACTCTCACAATTATGTTGGATCCACTATCGACTGGACTCTCACTATTATGTTAGATCCACTATGGACTGGACTCTCACTATTATGTTAGATCCACTATGGACTGGACTCTCACACTATTATGTTAGATCCACTATGGACTGGACTCTCACTATTATGTTAGATCCACTATGGACTGTACTCTCACACTATTATGTTAGATCCACTATGGACTGGACTGGACTCTCACTATTATGTTAGATCCACTATGGACTGGACTCTCACTATTATGTTAGATCCACTATGGACTGGACTCTCACTATTATGTTAGATCCACTATGGACCGAACTCTCACTATTATGTTAGATCCACTATGGACTGGACTCTCACTATTATGTTAGATCCACTATGGACTGGACTCTCACACTATTATGTTAGATCCACTATGGACTGGACTCTCACTATTATGTTAGATCCTCTATGGACTGGACTCTCACTATTATGTTAGATCCACTATGGACTGGACTCTCACACTATTATGTTAGATCCACTATGGACTGGACTCTCACTATTATGTTAGATCCACTATGGACTGGACTCTCACTATTATGTTATATCCACTATGGACTGGACTCTCACACTATTATGTTAGATCCACTATGGACTGGACTCTCACTATTATGTTAGATCCACTATGGACTGGACTCTCACACTATTATGTTAGATCCACTATGGACTGGACTCTCACTATTATGTTAGATCCACTATGGACTGGAATCTCACACTATTATGTTGGATCTACTTTGGACCCACATCTGCGATCCTCTCCAAGGTTTCCCACTGGGTTGTGAGTTTTTCCTTGCCCTTAGGTGGGATCAGAACCGATGATGTCGTTGTGCCCTGGGCAGCCCTTTGAGACACTTGTGGTTCAGGGCTATATAAATAAACATTGACTAAGTACTTTATAAGACAGGAAAGACAACATTAAATCCATCTTCTGTATCACTCCGATCATTTTGAACATTTTCCAAGGTAAAGATCAGAGACTTTGCACATTTTCTGATCAAATCCAGAGGACTGGAATCGGAGCCGAGGCTGTGGCGAGTTGCGCCTCGTCTTTAATTGCGCAATCCTTCATAAACCGGGTAGGATTGTGTCACCAGTGTGAACATTTATTATGCAGCATGACCTTCTGCAGCCTGAGTAATGTCTTTAATCTCAGTCTGACGATCAATCCCTTTCCTTTATTCATTGAACGAGGTGGGAAAAAAACTAATTGGGATTAAAATCTCTTTCCCAAGAGTGTGCCGGCAAAGTGGGCAGCTAAAGAAAGTTACAAAAAAGATGTGTAAAAACAACAAAAACAGCAACAGTCACACACCACAATTAAAAATACCAATTACTTAGCAAATGAATATAAAAACAGGCGGTCGGTAAAAACTATTTAAAATGGACTGAAATTCCCCCAAAGTGATCAGCTCAGGTAACCTCAGATCCTTTCACATGTCATTCCAAGACCAGGGACCTGCAAAACTGAAGGCTTTGTCCCCCCAAAGTTGGTGTTGGCTCTATCTGACATCAACATTCTTGCTACTCGGACGATGAACTGCAGACAAATGTCGGCACACAAAACCTAGCCTCACTGTGAAGGCGATGTACTGTAGTTGGAATAACACGCATGTCGCCTCTATCAGGATCAATATGAAAGAGACTCACTCGATGGACAGTCAGTTGTCTGATTGATCCAGCTGGCCAGGGACATTTCCGGTTGATTTTGGGTAAGCACTTCATTTATGTCCAAATAGCTTGTCTCCAACATTCAAACAATCCAACACAATTTAACACAAGGAAAGAACATCAGAAAGAATGCCAAAAAGAGACAACTGGATTGTTTACAAGAAACTTAAAACAAAAATCCGAACACAGAATACCTTAAAATCCGCCATATCAGAACAACATCATGGACCCGGACAACGGCAACATCATCGGCACTGAAAGTAACAAATTCAAACGATGGATTAAGGAGGCGATCGAACTAAGGAAGCGACCCAAAGAAACCATCAATCGGGATGAGGGAGCATACCTGGAACTCCATCCTCCATTAACAATCGAGGGGGGGTGGTGCCAACCAACCAACCAACCAACCAACCAGGTAGACTTGACAGGTCTGCCTGGTTGGCCACACCTATGAGAACCGCTGAAAGGCAACACATCACAGTAGTCAGGTGGCCCTTCTGATGAAGACTGCAGATGACAGTCGGAATATGTATCGAAAATATTGTCCGATTACAAGAACATTTGAAAAAGTATATGAATGAGAAGACACAATGAACCTTTTTGAGCAACTTGTCTCCAAGTTACACATGTATAGCGTTGTCGCTTTCATCTCACTCTACCGGCTCCTCATTTGCTCCACCGATTTACCCACTTCTTTGTGCCTGTTTGTATGAGTCATCCTCAGTACATTCAGCTTCAAAAAGATGAGGTTGTGAATCCTCATTTGTTACCGAATCCGATGATTATAACACATGCATGTTTGATTCCGGAAGTAGGAACACACATTTGTTGTCAGAAGTCAGACGTGCGCTGCATTGGAAACAGAAATCAATGCACCGAAGAAATCAGTCCCGGAAATGTGTACAATGATCAAAATACGGTAAATATTGTACAAAAGACACATTGTTATGAAGGTGTCTGTTACTACATTATACATATATTTACAGTGTGAAGATTGCACATATTACATATTGTTATGAAGGTGTCTGTTACTTCAAACCCCGTTTCCATATGAGTTGGGAAATTGTGTTAGATGTAAATATAAACAGAATACAATGATTTGCGAATCATTTTCAAGCCATATTCAGTTGAATATGCTACAAAGACAACATATTTGATGTTCAAACTCATAATTTTTTTTTTTTGTGCAAATAATCATTAACTTTAGAATTTGATGCCAGCAACACGTGACAAAGAAGTTGGGAAAGGTGGCAATAAATACTGATAAAGTTGAGGAATGCTCATCAAACACTTATTTGGAACATCCCACAGGTGTGCAGGCTAATTGGGAACAGGTGGGTGCCATGATTGGATATAAAAACAGCTTCCCAAAAAATGCTCAGTCTTTCACAAGAAAGGATGGGGCGAGGTACACCCCTTTGTCCACAACTGCGTGAGCAAATAGTCAAACAGTTTAAGAACAACCTTTCTCAAAGTGACATTGCAAGAAATTGAGGGATTTCAACATCTACGCTCCATAATATCATCAAAAGGTTCAGAGAATCTGGAGAAATCACTGCACGTAAGCGGCATGGCCGGAAACCAACATTGAATGACCGTGACCTTCGATCCCTCAGACGGCACTGTATCAAAAACTGACATCAATCTCTAAAGGATATCACCACATGGGCTCAGGAACACTTCAGAAAACCAGTGTTACTAAATACAGTTGGTCGTTACATCTGTAAGTGCAAGTTAAAACTCTATTATGCAAAGCGAAAGCCATTTATCAACAACATCCAGAAGCGCCGCCGGCTTCTCTGGGCCCGAGATTATCTAAAATGGACTGATGCAAAGTGCTAAAGTGTTTTGTGGTCTGACGAGTCCACATTTCAAATTGTTTTTGGAAATATTCGACATTGTGTCATCTGGATCAAAGGAGAAGCGAACCATCCAGACTGTTATCCACGCAGAGTTGAAAAGCCAGCATGTGTGATGGTATGAGGGTGCATTAGTGCCCAAGGCATGGGTAACTTACACATCTGTGAAGGCACCATTAATGCTGAAAGGTACATACAGCTTTTGGAACAACATATGCTGCCATCTAAGCGCTGTCTTTTTCATGGACGCCCCTGCTTATTTCAGCAGGACAATACCAAGCCACATTCAGCACGTGTTACAACAGCGTGGCTTTGTACATAAAGAGTGCAGGTACTTTCCTGACCCGCCTGCAGTCCAGACATGTCTCCCATGGAAAATGTGTGGCGCATTATGAAGCGTAAAATACGACAGCGGAGACCCCGGACTGTTGAAGGACTGAAGCTCTACATAAAACAAGAATGGGAAAGAATTCCACTTTCCAAGCTTCAACAATTAGTTTCCTCAGTTCCCAAACGTTTATTGAGTGTTGTTAAAAGAAAAGGTGATGTAACACAGTGGTGAACATGCCCTTTCCCAACTACTTTGGCACGTGTTGCAGCCATGAAATACTAAGTTAATTATTATTTGCAAAAAGAAAAAATAAAGTTTTATGAGTTTGAACATCAAATATGTTGTCTTTGTAGCATATTCAACTGAATATGGCTTGAAAAGGATTTGCAAATCATTTTATTCCGTTTATATTTACATCTAACACAATTTCCCAACTTATATGGAAACAGGGTTTTGTACATTATATATATACTTGCAGTGTGTATATTGTATATATTATATTGTTATGAAGGTGTCTGTTACTACATTATATATAAACTTGCAGTGTGTATATAAAACTTTGGAGGCTTTGGAAGTTGTCTAAAAGGTCTTTGAAGTCTACAACAGTGACTCCAATTAGCCACAGCTATCAAGCGATTTTTTAAATTATCTTTAAAAATAAGAAATAAAAAAATAATGTGTGTTCTTGTGGACGATAGGCAAAAAAAAAAAAGTGCAGTTCCCCTTTACTGCAATGTACATAGTGCATTATTCAAATATCTCAATTTGAGTATTTTTCTCAGGTAAGTAATGACTTTAATAATATCCTAACTACTACTGGGTGGCATCCCATGAATTTACAATAATTAGACAAGCGGATTTATTTTTCACGATTCCCCTGACTTTTCAATCCTAATTGCGCCGTGTTTTAAAAGCACAAAGTCAAAGCACTACAGTAAGTGCAGGAATCCTTCTTATATTAACATCACTGAGATGAAAATGTGCGCACATTAAAAAGACGAGCGAGCCATGGGTCTGTGTTTGCATGAAGCTCGGTGAAACCTCATTAAAAACACTAAGCGGCAAAAGGATGGCTAATTAATGTGCATGACTCAGACTCTGAAGTGTGATTCTTGTGAGGCGGCATCAAAGACGCGTTACAAAACTCCATTTTAGGGCAAACAAGTTTTCCTTTTGTCGTCTTAACAGTAATAGCATTAAACAAGTTATTTAGTAAGGTTGGTGGAAAAGTCAAAACATCATTGTGGAGGTTGCCCCCACCAGTGGGTTCTCTGGACCACCAAACACCGACATCATATCCCGGTTCAGGTTCATTATGGTTTTATTTTCATTCAAGTCTCTTGGTGGCTTTTCAGCAATTGTCTTTGTGTGACAGTGACAGGCACGCTCTCGTGCTCTCACGCCAGCTCCAACTAACACTCTCCTGACTGGTGATTAGATAATCAGGCCCACCTGGGCCATCTACGCACCTGTCGCTGACATCGAGGCCGGTCCTGGCACACCCTGTTCGACTACAGGCCCGCCGGCCACGCCCCCCTGCACATACCTCACCCACCAGACGCAGGCTGAGAAGCCGTCCAGCCGCGCATACTCACCCCCCGCACCCCGTGACGAAGCGGGAGAGGAAGTCGGCCACAGCCATCTGCGCCCCCGGTCTGTGGATCACTCTAAAGTTGTAGGGTTGTAGGGCTAGGTACCAACGGGTGATCCGTGCGTTGGCATCTTTCACGCGGTGGAGCCACTGGAGGGGTTTGTGGGTCCGAGCAGAGACTGACTGAGCACCCCAGGAGGTAGTACCGGAGGAAAGTGGCAGCTGTGTTCAAAGACAACAGATGATTAGATTAACACGGACCACCTGTGAAATCTAATCACCTGCCAGCTGTGTCTCGCCATCAGCCCGTGCCGCGCCCCTATCCAATGGTGCTCGTCCTCAGCACCATAGACAGAGGCGGTGACCTTTCAACTCAGTGCATCTTCTTTTCCAGGACTTCCTACAGCTGGTAGAGTCAAAAGTCGTACATACAGACTCACAACTTTAAAGGCTTAGTGGCCACATGTGTAGACAGCACCTTTCAGCTTTTATTTACAAAATTGTGTACACTACTGAATTGGGATCTTATGGCCACTTATGTGGACACTTATACTGCCATCTGGTGGTGTCAGAAGAGTATAACATACAATGGAATTTGGAAAAAAAAAAGTGTAAAAATAAGAATTAGCATGTCACTAAACATGAAGTACACGTCTGTGTACTTATGGACTAAGTACATCATATCAAAAGATGATTCTTAGTTTTTATTGTAATTAGGGTCCAATAAGCCCAAATAGCAAAGAGAAATAAAAATTTTAAAAAAATGTTAACTAACAGCTTGGGCCTTAAGAGTTTTAAATGGAGTCTCACTCCATCTTGCTGCGATGGCTGAGTCACATAATAACTTTATTCGAGCACTTTAATGGAAGGTTAACAACACCTACACACTTCAAATGCAACCTCCATAATTAAAGGTGGGCGACATTTCCAAGGTTGTTAAAACGAGGCGTTGGTAGAAGAGAAACAAGTCAATTAGTGCACTGCTTAGCCGGGTGTCGCCACGGAGCTATTATGGGACGCATTATTCACATTTGTCCACCAGGCTGAATTTGAGCCGCGTCCATTAGTCAAGTCGGCAAATCTCGGAGGAGGGGGAAAAAAAGGTGTAAGAGGAAGATGGAGAGAGAGTGAAATATTGAACGCAGTGGGGATACATGATTAGATTTTTCTCACAAAGTTTCTGACCAAGAACAAGGAGACAGGGAGAATGAAAACTTGCCGTACGACGTTGATTTGTAGATTCGAAACAAGGTTAATAGCGTTCGTGGTCAGGTAAAGAGCGTATGTTTTGGCATCTCAAATCCTTTCACTGGCTTTCTGTTCTACTCAGGATTGAATACAAAGTCTCCCTACGAACCCACCAGTGCCTCCGTGGAAATGTCCCCCCTCTACCTCAAAGAACTCCTCACCCCCAAATCCTCCACACGACATCTCCGCTAACCTCCTCCAACCTACGAGGACAAAGCTACGAACAACATTTTACGGTGTCCTTTACAGCATAGTACTGTAAATTGAAAAAAAAAAAAAAAATTTGCGGTAAAATTCTGTTGCTGGAACTGCCAGTTTTTGACTGTAAAATCTACGGTTGTTGTTTTTAACGGTGTATTACTGTAACTAGAAAGATGGTACGTTTGTTTATTATGGTAGAAAAACTGGCAACTGAGTTGCCAGAATAAATAAAAGAACTTGTACTTTCTTTCCATTAACAATATAATGTTCTAAAAACCAATGTATATAAGAGACGGCGTGGCGCAGTGAGAAAGTGGCCGTGCGCAACCCGAGGGTCCCTGGTTCAATCCTCACCTAGTACCAACCTCGCCACGTCCGTTGTGTCCTGAGCAAGACACTTCACCCTTGCTCCTGATGGGTGCTGGTTAGCGCCTTGCATGGCAGCTCCCTCTATCAGTGTGTGAATGGGTAAATGTGGAAGTAGTGTCAAAGCGCTTTGAGTACCTTGAAGGTAGAAAAGCGCTATACAAGTACAACCCATTTATTTATTATTTAACGGGAGACCGGGCTTTCTGCTCTGCCGCTCCCAGTCTGTGGAACGCTCTCCCTGACCACCTGAAGGCGACACAGACTGTTAATGCTTTTCACCCTTGTTCCTGATGGGTCGTGGTTAGGGCCTTGCATGGCAGCTCCCGCCATCAGTGTGTGAATGGGTGGATGTGGAAATAGTGTCAAAGCGCTTTGAGTACTTTGAAGGTAGAAAAGCACTATACAAGTATAACCCATTTACCATTTAAAAAAGGCTTATAAACCCTTCTTTTTAAAAAAGCCTTTTTTTTTTAGATGTATGCATATTAGTTGTAGCTATTAGGCTATTCTAGTTTTTATTTTTCTTTCTTTTTTTTTTTTAATACACTGCAGCACTTTGAGGTTGTCTACTCAATGTAAAGTGTTTTTTACTAATCAAATCTATTATTGTTATATCATTATTAAACAGCCGCACAGCAGTTAGCTCGACGAGCAGCAAGCCTTCATCCTTATTAAAGACAGACTAAGGCAAGGTAGGCCCAGGTGGAAGGTGATTGCAAGCCACAAAACTGATTGGGGCGGGAACAACTGGTGGCTTGCAAAGGCAATGTGTTTTCTCATTTGGTGCTGATGGATCCGCAGGGGGTCACAAGCTCTCCTGGATGGCTTTTAAGGCTGGAGGGTGGAGATAAATAGCCGGAAACCGGACTGAGACCAAGCACCTGAGCTCACCCTTCAAATCACAGCTGCTTCATCCTAACACCGTGTTACCAGACAATAATGCTGGTTAGTCTCACTGTACACTTCTGAGCCTTGAAATTTGCACTGTCAGAAAAAACGAGTGCACTCACAAAAAAATATGGTCATCCACATGAGAGGCGAGTGTGCTGACCACCGAGCTGAAACCCCGGGTTGGCTAATTCTGCAGTCAGCACACTCCTTGAAGTTTTTAGGGAGTGAGGTTTACTAAAGTACACATGGCCTTTGTTACATACGCATATACCATGCATGCAGACTAATCATTTATACCATGCATGCAGACTAATCATTTATACCATGCATGCAGACTAATCATTTATATCATGCATGCAGACTAACCACAAATATCATGTATGCACATTAATCACACATATCATGGATGCAGACTAATCACACACTAGTGTGCTGTGAGATACAGTCTGGTGTGCCGTGGGAGATGATCTAATTTCACCTATTTGGGTTAGATTTTTTTTTTTGCAAACCAGTAATTATAGTCTGCAAATAATGTGTCGTTGCTGAGTAGTTTGTGCTGTCTAAAGCTCGGCAGCGTAACCCTGTAATACTCTTCCATATCAGTAGGTGGCAGCCTGTAGCTATTTGCTTTGTAGATGTCGGAAACAGAGGGATGTGCAGGTAAAAAGGTGTCTAATGCTTAAACCAAAAATAAACGGAAAGGTGAGTGCTGCTAAGAAAAGGCATTGAAGCTTAGGGAAGGCTATGCAGAACAAAACTAAAACTGAACTGGCTACAAAGTGAACAAAAAAAGAATGCTGGACGACAGCAAAGACTTACTGTGGAGCAAAGACGGTGTCCACAATGTAAATCCCAACATGACATGACAATCAACAATGTCCCCACAAAAAAGGATAAAAACAACTGAAATATTTTTGATTGCTAAAACAAAGTAAGTGAAGTGAATTAAATTCATATAGCGCTTTTCTCAAAGTGAATCAAAGCACTTTACATAGTGAAACCCAATATCTAATTTTTACGTTCAAACCAGTGTGGGTGGCACTGGGAGCAGGTGGGTAAAGTGTCTTGCCCAAGGACACAACGGCAGTGACTAGGATGGTGCAAGTGGGGATCGAACCTACAACCCTCAAGTTGCTGGCACGGCCGCTCTACCAACCGAACTATACCGGTGGATGCGGGAAATATCGCTCAAAGGAAGACATGAAACTGCTACAGGAAAATACCAAAAAAAGAGAAAAAGCCACTAAAATAGGAACGCAGGACAAGAACTAAAACACTACACACAGGAAAACAGCAAAAATCTCCAAATAATTTATGGTGTGATGTGACAGTACACCTAGCGTATTTTTCGGACTATAAGTCGCAGTTTTTTTCCCACAGTTTGGCCGGGGGTGCGACTTATACTCCGGAGCGATTTGTGTGTGAAATTATTAACACATTACTGTAAAATATCAAATTATATTATCCATCTCATTCGCGGAAGAGATGAAGAAAATGTCAGCAATCGTCACACACACGCCAACCAATAAGAATGCGGCGGGAGCAGCTATATATGCTATACACTACCGCCGTAACTATTAAAATGGATCATTTCATCGTTGGCAGTAACTTATAAAAACTGAGAATGACTAAACTAAAATGGCGTTGAAAAGGAAATCATGTACTGCAGATTACAAGCTGGACGTAGTGAAATATGCAGCAGAAAAAAGCATTTGAGCAGCAGAAAGAAAGGACGCTAGCGGGGCTCACACCAGAGGCGACATCGAGGAAGAAGATTTCATGGGATTTATGGATTAGGAGTGAGAGATAGTTTGGTAAAGGTATAGCTTGTTCTATATGTTCTAGTTATTTGAATGACTCTTACCATAATATGTTAGGTTAACATAGCAGTTGCTTATTAATGCCCCATATAACCTACACTTATTCAGCCTGTTCTTCACTATTCTTGATTTATTTTAAATTGCCTTTCAAATGTCTATTCTTGCTGTTGGCTTTTATCAAATACATTTCCCCAAAACATGCGACTTACACTCCAGTGCGACTTATATATGTTTTCTTCCTTCTTTATTATGCATTTTCGGCAGGTGCGACTTATACTACGGAGCGACTTATACTCCGAAAAATACGGTACTTTGAGACAATAGTTATATTGGTTATGGTTTAAAGTCATATCCAACAATTGCGATGACTTTTTACTGTCAATGATTTCTGCTGGTGGTGTCCCTCTGCATTTTTTCAACACAAAAAATGTGCTTTGGCTCAAAAAAGGTTTAAAAGCACTGACATGCTGTATACCATGTATGCAGAC
>NC_084622.1:968086-1048086 GCF_033978795.1 Nerophis ophidion
AGACAATGTCATGTGGTCAGATAAAACCATAATAGAACTTTCTGGTATAAACTCAACTGGTGGTGTTCGGAGGAAGAAGAATACTGAGTTGCTTCCCAAGAACACCATACCTACTGTGAAGCATGGGGGTGGAAACATCATGCTTTGGGGCTGTTTTTCTGCTAAGAGGACAGGACGATTGATCCGTGTTAAGGAAAGAATGAATGGGGCCATGTATCGTGAGATTTGGAGCCAAAACCTCCTTCCATCAGTGAGAGCTTTGAATGGTTGACCAAATACTTATTTTCCGCCATAAATTACGAATAAATTATTTAAAATTCCTACAATGTGAATTCCTGGATTTCTTTTTCACATTCTGTCTCTCACAGTTGAAGTGTACCTATGATGAAAATGACAGACCTCTGTCATCAATTTAAGTGGGAGAACTTGCACAATCGCTGGCTGACTAAATACCTTTTTTCCCCACTGTAACTACGAACTTTACACCAGTGACGTGCGGTCAGGGGAGGCAGAGGAAGCAGTGCCTCACCTGTGATCATGCAAAGAATAAAATATAAAATGATAAAATAATTGTAATTGTTAGTTTTTAATTTTCATTTAGCGTCACCTATTTGGATTGATTTTTTTCTTCAAAATCGCTGAATATTCGCAATCCCTCGTAAACTTCTCCGTCTGCCGTGCAGCCAGAGCGCGTTCTTGTCTGGTGTGTTGCTGAGCGTTCAAAACGGCAGAGAAAAAAGTCTGAGGTGAGGCAAACAGTTCTCGTGCCTCACGATAGGGGCGGGGCACTCATGATCCCAAACATACAGTGGCCTCAGCGACTTATTTTTTCCGTCTCGTGCACCCCTACTTTCAACATGGATGACTACATTTCCGCACTTAAACAGTTTCCTCAAGTGGACTTTCAAGCGAAGCAGGAGTTAATTACTAAAGAAAGACCAACGCCGGAGCTGAATGGTTTGTTTCAATCAGCAGGACGGAAAGTTACTCGCTCTTTCCAAACGGAGTGGTATACGTGAGAAGACTGGCTTTGTGGATGTTCTGCAAGAAATCGCCTTTTCTGCTTTCCTTGCCTTCTTTTTTCAACCTGTGGAACTGTGAGGACTCGAATGGGATTTTGGGACCTCAAGAATTTGCAAAGAAGCCTCACCAAACATGAGCGGTCGGCCGCTCATATTCAAAGCTAGATTGCGCTCAAAAGGTTTGGGATGACGAGGATTTTGGATGAACAGCGGCGACTCAACATCAGTGTCCACAATGCTAAGGTAAAAGAGAAGCGAGAGATTTTAAAAGATGTCATCAACGCTACATTCTTCCTCGCCAAACAGCAGCTCGCATTTTGTGGAAATGATGAGAGCAGGAGCTGCTACAAGACTTTTAAATCTGAAGGAAGTGAAGGGGGACTTTTACCAGAAAGTGACGGCTATTTTTATCCAGAAGGACCGGCCCATGGACTTCATTTATAAGGTAAGATGGCGATAACATTATTTTTGTTTAGTTTTTAATGAAATGCACATTTTGTGGGCGACAGTTTGTATGTGTAAAGAATGCAGAAATGAAACATAACCCGTGAACTGCTGCCAATCAGATGGCAAATAATCTGCGCTGTATATTTATAAATCTGATTCTGATTACGTCAGTGCCTCACCAGATATAAACCTCACTGCACGTCACTGCTTTACACTACTTTATAACAGAAATGGCAAGAGCGGAGGATGAATGTCCCAGAAGAAGAAGATAGAGAAGAAGAAGAAGCTTATCGACTGGTGGGTCGTCACAGACTACTGAGGCGAATGCGCACAAATTTTCAGGACTTATGCAGATCCCAAATACACATTAGCAGGTAACAGAAGTTAAGAAAAGTGTTTTTTGATGATGTCGCATGTATGTGCGTGGTCGACACTGCATCCAAACTTCCATTGCAATATAATGTGTCACCTGCTAGGGGCGCTGGACTTATTCCAGCATCAGAGGTGCGGGAGATTGCACCATTTTTTCCATTTACCGTATTTCCTTGAATTACCGCCGGGGCGCTAATTAATTTAAAACCTCTTCTCACGCCGGCGCTTACCATAGGCATGCGGTAAATTTAGGTCTGCGCTTAAAATTTGAGTGTGATGTAAGGATACCATCATGAAAAGCACATTTAATAAATAAAACGTTATTATGGTCTTACCTTTACTTATAAATGAAGTCCATGCACAGCTTCTTCTGATCAAAAGCATCGATAACTTGTTTATAGAAGTCTTCCTTATCTTTCTTCAGTTTTAAGTCTCTCTGTCTCGATGGAGATCTTCCTTTATTACCTCCTGCTTCGATTGAAAGTCCAGTTTAGAAAACTGTTTTATTTTAGATATGTAATCCTCCATGTTAAAAGTGCAAGCGAGAGGAAAAAATAAACACACGCTGCTCACTCTTGCTGTTTGTTGTCACTTCTTCTGCAGCCGAGTAGTCGCAAGAAGGATCACTAGCGCCCTCTACCACCAGGAGGCGGGAGTCATTTAATGACTCATATTTGACACACGCAGCTACGGTATATTAATAAAACATAGCTGCTTACTGTTCTTTTTAGCATATTCAATAGCTTGGACCTTAAATCCTACTGAATAGCTCTTAATCTTCTTCCCTTTATGTGATTTCAAATTATTGAAATCAGCCTCCTCCATTTTGAAAATGATGACAGGTGAAGTGTCACTTGTGACGTGACGAGTTTGACCCGGTGGAAATTCTAGGCATATGCTAATTATTTTGCGAAACGAGGTTGACCCAGCGGAAATTCTAGACATGCGCTAATAAAAATAATATTTTGCGAAACGAGTTTGACCTGGCAGTAATTCTAGGCAGGCGCATACTATATACCCGGTAAGCACATGGGAGAACTACGACGTTCATGCGCTTCATGAGCGGATGACATTTTTTGGACCAAAATCAATGTGGTTTAAATCATTATCAGCCATTTTTGCCGAATTAGGTGAAAGTGAAAGCAAGAGATGAGCTACTGAATGAAGGAGGGCATGGAGGACCTCCAGTGAGGCGGATGCTGATACTTGCCCTCAAGCTAGAAAAAGCCGAGAGGATAACATCCGATACATCCGACTGTCTCCGCCAAATGAGTAAGCGTCCTTCCGCCGCGTCCAATGTCCTCGAGAAGTCGCCGACTTTGCCGCTTCCTGACTCCGTGACCTCACAGTCAAGATGTTGCGCGAAGACAAGTGTCACATGTTGCAGGCGTGCACGCGGGGGGGAGACGAGGTGAAATCACCGTGGAAATGTTTGCATCACTCGGCACGGGAAGGGCGGAATTAGCAGCTCGTCGGAAGGTCGAGCATTTTGACGGATGGTGACTAACGATGTAGGAAATGTCAGTCCCAGCAGGAATTTGGGATTCGCACCATTGCACATTTTGTCAATCAACCCCAAGTTTGCCGCACATTTGACTTGGACTGTTCTGGTGCACTTTTACTTGCTGGTTACCAGGGCGATGACGACATCATTGTTATACTTTATTTACCCTTTGGTAGGTTGCATGTTGTGATGATAATATTAATAACAATAATCAAGATGTAACCAGTAAAGTTGGCACGTTGTGTAATTCGTAAATAAAAACAGAATACAATGATTTGCAAATCCTTTTCAGCCCATTTTCAGTTGAATAGACTGCAAAGACAAGATACCGTATTTCCTTGAATTGCCGACGGGTATATTGTATGCACCTGTTTAGAATTACTGCCGGGTCAAACTCGTTTCGCAAAATAATTAGCGCATGCTTAGCATTACTGCCGGCTCAGGATTAACGCCAGGTGAAACTCCTTTCGCAAAATATTATTTAATTAGCGCATGTCTAGAATTTCCACCGGGTCAAACTCGTCACAAGTGACACTTCACCTGATATCATTTTCAAAATGGACGAAGCTGATTTCAATCATTTGAAATCGCATAAAGGGAAGAAGATTAAGAGCTATTCAGTAGGATTTAAGGTCCAAGCTATTGAATATGCTAAAAAGAACAGTAAGCAGCTATGTTTTATTAATATACCGTAGCTACGTGTGTCAAATATGAGTCATTAAATGACTCCCGCCTCCTGGTGGTAGAGGGCGCTAGTGATCCTCCTTGCGACTACTCGGCTGCAGAAGAAGTGACAACAAGCAGCAAGAGTGAGCAGCGATCGTTTATTTTTTCCTCTCGCTTGCACTTTTAACATGGAGGATTACATATCTAAAATAAAACAGTTTTCTAAACTGGACTTTCAATCGAAGCAGGAGGTAATAAAGGAAGATCTCCATCTAGACAGAGAGACTTTTAAAACTGAAGAAAGATAAGGAAGACTTCTATAAAGAAAATATTGATGCTTTTGATCAGAAGGAGCTGCGCATGGACTTCATTTATAAGTAAAGGTAAGACCATAATAAAGTTTTTTTAATTAAATGTGCTTTTCATGGTGGTATCCTTACATCACACTCAAATTTATAAGCGCAGGCCTAAATTTACTGCACACCTTTGGTAAGCGCTGGAGTGAGAAGAGGTTTTAAATTAATTAGCGCCCCGGCGGCAATTCAAGGAAATACGGTATTTCATATTCACACTGAGAAACTTCATTTTGTTTTTGCAAATAATCATTAACTTAGAATTTATTGGCAGCAACACATTGCAAAAAGGTGGCATTTTACCAGTGTGTTACATGGCCTTTCCTTTTAACAACATTCAGTAAAGGTTTGGGAACTGAGGAGACACATTTTTGAAGTGGAATTCTTTCCCATTCTTGCTTGATGTACAGCTTAAGTTTTTCAACAGTCTGGTGGTCTCTGTTGTGGTATTTTAGGCTTCATAATGCGCCACACATTCTCAATGGGAAACAGGTCTGGACTACAGGCAGGCTAGTCTAGTACCCGCACTCTTTTACTATGAAGCCACGCTTTTGTAACACGTGGCTTGGCATTGTCTTGCTGAAATAAGCAGGGGCGTCCACGAGAACATTGCTTGTATGTACAAAACCTGTATGTACCTTTCAGCTACCCATGCCTTGGGCACTAATACACCCCCATACCATCACACATGCTGGCTTTTGAACTTTGCGCCTATAACAATCCGGATGGTTCTTTTCCTCTTTGACACGAGGTCCGCAGTTTCCAAAAACAATTTGAAATGTGGACTCGTCAGACCACAGAACACTTTTCCACTTTGCATCAGTCCATCTTAGATGAGCTCGGGCCCAGCGAAGCCGGCGGCGTTTCTGGGTGTTGTTGACAAATAGCTTTCTCTTTGCAGAGTAGAGTTTTAACTTGCACTTACAGATGTAGCGACGAACTGTAGTTATTGACAGTGGTTTTATGAAGTGTTCCTGAGCCCATGTGGTTATATCCTTTACACACTGATGTCGCTTTTTGATGCAGTACCGCCTGAGGGATCGAAGGTACATAATACCATCACTTACGTGCAATGATTTCTCCAGATTCTCTGAAGATTTTGATGATAATACGAACTGTAATAAATGTCTGGCAATAACTGGTTGACAAATGTTCTTAAACTGTTCAACAATTTTATCCCGCATTTGTCCACAAAGTGGTGACCCTCGCCCCGTCCTTGTTTGTGAATGACTGAGGATTTTATGGAAGCTGCTTTTATACCCAATCATGGCACCCACCTGTTCCCAATTAGCCTGCACACCTGTGGGATGTTTTATCTACAGTCGTGATCCAAAGTTTACATACACTTGTAAAGAACATAATGTCATGGCTGTCTTGAGTTTCCAATCATTTCTACAACTCTTATTGTTTTGTGATGTAGTGATTGGAGTACATACTTGTTGCTCACAAAAATCTTTAATGAAGTTTTGTTTCTTTTATGAATTTATTATGGGTCAACTGAAAATGTGTGCAAATGTGCTGGGTCAAAAGTATACGTACAGCAATGTTAATATTTGCTTACATGTCCCTTGGCAAGTTTCACTGCAATAAGGCGCTTTTGGTCGCCATCCACAATCTTCTGCTGGAATTGTTGACCACTCATCCTGACAAATTTAGCTGCAGTTCAGCTAAATGTGTTGGTTTTCTGACATGGACTTGTTTCTTCGGCATTGTCCACACGTTTAACTCAGGACTTTGGGAAGGCCATTCTAAAACCTTCACTCTAGCCTGATTTAGCCATTCCTTTACCGCTTTTGAGGTGTGTTTGGGGTCATTGTCCTGTTGGAACCCCCAACTGCGTCCAAGACCCAACCTCCGGGCTGATGATTTTAGCTTGTCCTGAACATATTGGGGTTAATCCTCCTTTTTTACTCTCTGTAGAGAACCAGTTCCATTGGTAGCAAAACAGGCCTAGAACATAATACCACCACCACCATGCCTGACAGTAGAAATGGTGTTCCTGAGATTAAAGGCCTCACCTTTTCTCCTCCAAACATATTGCTGGGTATTGTGGCCAAACAGCTCCAATTTTGTTTCATTTGACATCACATGGACAAAGATAAGACCTTCTGGAGGAAAGTTCTGCGGTCAGATGAAACAAAAATTGAGGTGAATGTTTGTATTATTCATTTTTATTTTCTATTTGTGTTTGCTTTCGTTTTCTTCCCTTCACATGTTTTGCGAAAGACATTATTTGCTCAACCTGATGGATGTTTGAAATTGTTGACAGTGACTTTGTTTTTATATACATTGAGAATATAGTTAAGGTTTTACTACTTACGTATAAAATACTACACGGTCTAGCTCCATCCTATCTTGCCGATTGTATTGTACCATATGTCCCGGCAAGAAATCTGCCTTCAAAGGACTCCGGCTTATTAGTGATTCCCAGAGCCCAAAAAAGGTCTGCGGGCTATAGAGCTTTTTCTATTGGGGCTCCAGTACTCTGGAATGCCCTCCCGGTAACAGTTCGAGATGCTACCTCAGTAGCAGCAAACTCATTTGTATACTCTAGCTTTTAAAAAGACCCCTTTTTAGAGAAGTTGATCTGCCGTTTCTTTTTTTTTCTACTCTGCCCCCATCTCCCTCATGCACATCTGCGGTCCTCCCCAAGGTTTCTCATAGTCATTCACATTGTCATCCCACTGGGTTGAGTTTTTCCTTGCCCTCATGTGGGCTCTGAACAGAGGATGTCATTGTGGCTTGTGCAGCCCTTTGAGACGCTTGTGACACAAATAAACATTGACTGATTGATCATTAATTGATCAAAAACTACCTGTGTGGCGGTATTGTCTCAAATATAGTGTGTTGCTTTTAAAAAGATACCGATGTTAACTGCCATACTAGTATGCTGCTCAGCCCTAGGGGAAGAGCAGCGGAGACAAAGATAAGAACCCGGTGACAACTAAGTCATGAGCGGAACCTCAACAAACACATTAGCTGAAGCGAAGCGGAAAATAAAGTTGATGACAATCGAAAAAGGAGAAGGAAAGAAGAAGCGTGTCTAACCTCGTCCCACGTTCCCGTCGGCCGGTGCCAAGCCTGGCAGGTGATTCGGTCTTGCGTGAGGCTTCCCGCTCACCTGGGCGCACCAGCCGTTGCCGTGACAACGTGAGAAACGGCCACAAGGCGTGACGACCTCCGTGTAGGCCGTGGTTCTGCCAGCTCCTCTAAAATGAGAGAAAACTTGCCTTATTGTTGAATCAGACGTCAGGAGATGGAACTGAAATTATTATTGTAATTCACACCAATAAACTGAGATAGGCTCCAGCATCCCCCGCCACTGGAAGGGACAAGTGGTAGAAAATGGATGGAAATGATATATTATGCATGTTTTTTATTGGAAAAATGTCACAAAAACTACAGCGGTTCCTCGGTTTTTGTTAGCAATCCACTCCAAAAGGTTAGACGAAGACCAAATTTGACCAAAAACCCAAATAATAAAGTTAAAGTAGCAATAATAGTCACACACAAACTGGGTGTGGTGAAATGTGTCCTCTGCATTTGACCCATCCCCTTGTTAACCCCCTGGGAGGTGAGGGGAGCAGTGGGGAGCAGCAGTGCCGCGCCCGGGTATCATTTTTGGTGATTTAACCCAATTTAATATGGGACGGCGTGGCGTGGTTGGGGGAGTGGCTGTGCTAGCAACCTGAGGGTTGCTGGTTCAATCCCCACCTTCTACCATCCCAGTCACTTCCGTAGTGTCCTTGAGCAAGACATGTCACCCTTGCTCCTGATGGGTGGTGGTTAGGGCCTTGCATGGCAGCTCCCGCCATCAATCAATCAATGTTTATTTATACAGCCCCAAATCACAAATGTCTCAAAGGACTGCACAAATCATTACGACTACGACATCCTCGGAAGAACCCACAAAAGGGCAAGGAAAACTCACACCCAGTGGGCAGGGAGAATTCACATCCAGTGGGACGCCAGTGACAATGCTGACTATGAGAAACCTTGGAGAGGACCTCAGATGTGGGCAACCCCCCCCCCCCTCTAGGGGACCGAAAGCAATGGATGTCGAGCGGGTCTAACATGATACTGTGAAAGTTCAATCCATAGTGGCTCAAACACAGCCGCGAGAGTTCAGTTCAAAGCGGATCCAAGACACCAGCGAGAGTCCCGTCCACAGGAAACCATCTCAAGCGGAGGCGGATCAGCAGCGTAGAGATGTCCCCAACCGATAAACAGGCGAGCGGTCCATCCTGGGTCCCGACAAGCGGTCCATCCTGGGTTTCGACTCTGGACAGCCAGTACTTCATCCATGGTCATCGGACCGGACCCCCTCCACAAGGGAGGGGGGGACGTAGGAGAAAAAAGAAAAGAAGAGGCAGATCAACTTGTCTAAAAAGGAGGTCTATTTAAAGGCTAGAGTATACAGATGAGTTTTAAGGTGAGACTTAAATGCTTCTACTGAGGTAGCATCTCGAACTGTTACTGGGAGGGCATCCCAGAGTACTGGAGCCCGAACGGAAAACGCTCTATAGCCCGCAGACTTTTTTTGGGCTCTAGGAATCACTAATAAGCCGGAGTCTTTTGAAGGCAGATTTCTTGCCGGGACATATGGTACAATACAATCGGCAAGATAGGCTGGAGCTAGACCGTGTAGTATTTTATACGTAAGTAGTAAAACCTTAAAGTCACATCTTAAGTGCACAGGAAGCCAGTGCAGGCGTAATATGATCAAACTTTCTTGTTGTCAAAAGTCTAGCAGCCGCATTTTGTACCAACTGTAATCTTTTAATGCTAGACATGGGGAGACCCCAAAATAATAGGTTACAGTAATCGAGACGAGACGTAACAAACGCATGGATAATGATCTCGGCGTCTTTAGTGAGCAAAATGGAGCGAATTTTAGCGATATTACGGAGATGAAAGAAGGCCGTTTTAGTAACGCTTTTAATGTGTGACTTAAAGGAGAGAGTTGGGTCGAAGATAATACCCAGATTTTTTACCGAGTCACCTTGTTTTATTATTTAGTTGTCAAATGTTAAAGTTGTATTATTAAATAGAGGTCGGTGTCTAGCAGGACCGATAATCAGCATTTCCGTTTTTTTGGCGTTAAGTTGCAAAAAATTTGCGGACATCCATTGTTTAATTTCATTAAAACACACTTCCAACTGACTACAGTCAGTTGGAAGTGTGTCTTTCCTCCTCTCTCGCCCACACACACATCAGTGTGTGAATGTGTGTGTGAATGGGCGAATGTGGATGTGAGAGGGGCGTGGTCCACGTGTCACCTGCGGGAGGGGCATGTGCAGGAGCCGACTGTGGAGCAGATGACAGGTGAGTGGATATCTCAGCTGGAACGAGTTATCTAATTACCTGTCTCTTTATTAGCAGCGTTGGAAACCGCAGCAGGGGGCTGAAAAGCCAGAGAGGATGAAGTCGGAGACGAAAAAGGAAAACCCAAAAGCAGAGCAGGAAAAGGGAAAGACTGTTGAACTATTGAAAATAAGGACTTTGTAACCTTGGCAACCAGCCTGGCCACATCTTATCGGTCCTGACACGAACCCTGCAACACAGTCTGTCACAGTGGAAATAGTGTCAAAGCACTTTGAATTCCATAAAAAAGGTACAAAAGCGCTATTCAAGTATAACTCATTTACCATTCTAACCCAATTCCAACCCTTGATGCTGAGTGCCAAGCAGGGAGGTTCTGATTGATTGAAACTTCTATTAGTAGATTGCACAGTACAGTACATATTCTGTACAATTGACCACTAAATGGTAACACCCCAATACGTTTTTCAACTTGTTTAAGTCAGGGTTCACGTCAATCAATTCATGGAAATGGGTTCCACTTTTATAGTCTTTGGTATGACTCAGCCGGGGTTTGAACTCACAACCTACCGATTTCGGGACGAACACTCTAACCCAGGGGTGCCCATTACGTCAATCGCAAGCCAGGCATTAAAAAAATAGACATAAAAATGTGCAATCATCAATCTTCACCAAGACTTCACTTTTGTCAGTTGTTTGACATTCTTGGCACCCGAGGATCTTGTGAGATGACGCTGGCTGCTGGGAGCTCTTTATAAATCACTGACAGGACGGAGAGAAACAATTTTAATTTCAACCGACTCTTGGGCCGTACCTGCATTTAAAACTCTAAAAACCGACTGCACATTTCCTGTCTTCACCATAAAAGACCTGCTTCATCCTGCCTGTGCTAACAAAATAAGAGTCTCAGAAAGATAGCGTGCACAAGCTAGCAAGCTACCGAGTTTGATACTAATGTATTTCTTATAAAGTTGTTGCATTTATCCTGCTTCCGGCGCCTAGACCGTAGTCAAGGAGAGCAGGAGAGACACTTCACACTTCACCAGAGCTGATGGATTCTCGGGGCAACACCCTTCACTCCAGGGCAAAATGACGAGTCCAGGGATAAGTTGTCTTGCACACAGTCAAAATCCCACACAAAAACACTAGCCACTCCCTCGCCCTCAGCGACCGCTCCCTCTCCTCTCTCGCCCACACACTCACCTGCTGTCACACATTAAAAGGCCACACACACATATGCTACTCTCATAACAAAGTGTTTAAAAACGAGTATATAAGTTGGACAAATGAGATGCCATTCATGTGGTATTGGACAGAAAGGAGGACTTTTTTTCTCCTCCATTTGAAAATGCGGACGTTATCAGCACCAGTCTAATTCCAATCAATGCAAGTCATCAGAATCAGGTAATACACAAACTTAAATTCTTGTCTTCATGAAAGAAAGGAATTAAACATGCTTGTATTATCATTAAACATTAACTTGTTAACAAAATATGTCTCTTTCATAAATAAATAAATATAATTTATAAATATATATGAGGTAGATCTCCTCGGCTTGGTCAATTGAAAAGTAGCTCGCCGGCAGAAAAAAGTGTGGCCACCCCTGCTCCAACTAACCACTTGGCCAAAAAGAAAGCATTTAAATCCCTTGAATCTGATCCAGACGTGAAAAAATATGGACCGTATTTTTCAGACTGTAAAAATCGACAGTGTGCCTTATTACCCGGGGCGCGTAATGTAGGGAATAGGTCTGGTCGTGCTTACCGACCTCGAAGCAATTTTATTTGGTACATGGTGTAATGATAAGTGTGACAGGGAGATGGCAGTCACACATAAGAGGTACACATAGACTGCAATATGACGCCAGTAAACAACACAACTACTTGAAATGTTCCATTGAGAATATAGAACATTACACGCGGTGCTCAAACATCATCTATGCAACATTTTCACCAAAGAACCACCATTACATGTTATGTAGACCACAATAAAGTCTTTTACAATAGAAAAAAAAATTTTTTTTAAAAATCACAAATTTACCCCTTTAATGCACTTTATAATCCGGTGTGGCTTTTGTATGAAAATAGACCTGATTAAACCCGCGGTGTGCCTTTTAATCCGGTGCACCCCATGGTCCCAAAAACACAATGTGAAATACTGCACATGAACAGTAGGGTAGGGACTAATATGGCCTCATTCTTGGGTGGATCTCGAATGAGAGGAAGAGGGCGTTAATCAGTTTGCAATGCAGTCTGCTGAAAATGCTGCAAAGCACCATTTAGCATAGCAACTGACGCTATGGTCCAAGTTGGAATTGCCTAAAAACACAGTTTTTTAAAACCCCTTTATCTGAGAATTGGGTAATTTCAATGTTGTACTTTTAGGTTGACTTTTTTAAGTGACGAATAAGACACATATCAAAGACCATAACGAGTCATACCAAAGACTATAAAAATGGGACCCATTACCTCCAGGCTTGGCACTCAGCATCAGGGTTTGGAATTGGGGGTTGAATCACCAAAAATGATTCCCGGGCGTGGCACAGCTGCTGCCCACTGCTCCCTTCACCTCCCAGGAAGTGATCAAGGGGATGGGTCAAATGCAGAGAATAATTTCGCCACACTAGGAGTGACTATCCCAGGATTTGGTTTACTTAAAATGGTAATGTGTCAAGTGAGCTAATCTCCAATAGCTTTTAAATGGTAATGATACTGTAATTACACGGAATATTTACAATTTAAAGCAGAGAAAAGAAAGCAGTGATTATGCTGGTGTGGATGCTGAACAGGCAAGGATCTGCTCCAGGGGTCTCAAACTCAATTAACCTGGGGGCCGCGGAGGTATAGTCAGGGTGAGGGGGATAATCAGGTTCTAACCACGTGACTACATTTGTGAACTACTTCTACCAGCAGCTGTAGTGACCCTGAGCTGTGGTAGACCATAAGTCATTATAAATGTAAGAGTTCAACAACAATTTCACTTACTTAAAGGATGTTGCTCTATGTGTCACCCAATGTGGTGTCATTTTGCTGTCTGCATCAATATTGTAGTTATGTCAAGTGTGATTCAAGTTTGCCACAGAGCAGGTGTGTAGAACTCTTTTTCATTGAGGTCCACATCGCAGTTATAGTTGCCCTCAAAGGGCCGATTTTAACAACGAGTAATATATGAATATACATGTATATATATATATAAAACATTAACAATATATTTTTAATAGTTAGCTCCATCTTTTGACACTTTTTCCACTCCCATCCTTGCACGCTACACCGCTACCACTTACAACGGGGAGAAGACGCTGTCGAAGGTGAGCAGCGTAAAAAAGACCGACCACAATATATATACATACATATACATATATATATATATATATATATATACATACACATTTATATGTGTATTTACTTAATGATGCTTTGTTGAACTCATGACGTTTCACAGGCCCAATTTTAGTAGGCTGGTGGGCCGCACTTGGTCCGCGGGATGTACATTGGACACCACCGGTCTATAGTATTTTACTTAAACGTTTTTGCAGTCATCACTTAATTTGTGTACACATTTATCGTGCAAATAGTACAATTATAATATAAACACAAAATGACACTAGCTGAAATCAAGATAAGATAAGTACAAACTAAACCAATGTGAACATAGAGTAAAGCATACCATAAAATAGACAAAAATAACAAATGGAAAAACTTTTTTTTCCAATTGAGGTCAAGGAGCAAATTGCGCCAACAAATTCCGATTGCTGCACAGAACTCTACGACAAAGATGATTGGATTGTTGACTTAGATCTTTTCATCTTACCATGTTGTTGTTTGATCTGTTGAGAAGACACTTTAGAAGACACCATTTCATTCAGTCTGCCAGCATCTGCTACCAGCCACAACAGGAGCCGCTGATTGCGCTCACCTGCGCCGATTTGTTCTCTGCCGTGGAGTAGCAGCAGCCAATCTCCAGGGCGTTTTAAGTCAGGTGACACGTCATCGTCAAACAAAATTATGTGTGACCTGGGTTACAAATATCTTGCAGACAGACTCAAAAAACAGCTTAGAAATATGACGGTGGAGCAAAATTTAAGCAAAAATTTACACCAAAGCATATCCAGTACCATAGGCGCCGATCTACATTTCTGCCAGTGGGTGCTCGGACAGGCCGTAAATCTGACGCTAATTTTCTGAGCATGCACGGTTTTTGCTTGATGGTAAAAAATAATTTGCCATCAATCCCACCTGGGTGCTCGGCATTGTCCTTGTGTGTTCGGGCACTGAGGCACCCACAGGATTGGGGCCTATGTCCACTACCTATTATCTAGACCCCATAGAAGTGTTTTAAATGTAAATTAAAATGATCATAGGTCCTTGGTGTATTTTAAAATGGAAGAACAAAAATAAATAAATACTTGTTTTAACTAGAAGAAAACTTTTATTAACAATTGTTTGTTTCTTAATGGTAAATTTGTCTGTGGGCACGCCCGAGCCCCAATTCAGATTTCTTCCATAGATTTGATCAGGAAATAGTTCTCCGAACGCACATCACTGATTAGTACACATTTGTATCTACATTTATTTTTATATTTAAGTTCTGAGACAGACTACGACCCCGGATTTATCACTGATGGCTCGTCCAAGTATCACCGGAAGTTGTATTTGAGTCCTAGCACATCTGGCTCAGCAAGTGACCTCCAAGAATGGCTGGATGACGGCCGTGAAAAGAGTGGGGACTACTGGAAAGACAGTGAACCACTCTGAGAGAACAAGGGCAGCAAAGGCTTGCTTCCTTGACCTAGAGCTTCCATGAGGGGACACCCGATTCATGCAGCCAATAACTCTTCAGGAAAATATCCCTGGGAATACCAAAGAGTGGGAGAGGATGAGCATCCCAACCAGACGGAATAACTGGTGATGACCCAAGCAAATGGACAACAGTTTATAAGCGCAGACTGCATATGCAGGAAGGTCTGAAAGATCCACCAAACCAGGAGGGGGTGGGGGTGGAGACAAATTAAGCAACGCTCGGGAATGGCAGCCGATATAACAGTCTTTGTCGAGCCGGCTGCAGAACCTGGTCTGACAGAGGAGGAGGCCTTGTCACTGTACCTGGAACAACCATCAACACAAATCCCCTTACCAAGCAGGAAATTGGATCATTGTCGGGTGAAGTGGCCTGTCACTAACAGCAAGGGGTAGACCAAGCTGGATGACGACATAGACAAAACCCTGGAACACTTTTTGATTGGTGATGCTGACCAGTAACTCCAAACCATGTGCTGCTTCATAATGAGCATGGGAGTTGAATGTTTGAGTGGAACAAAAGCAAGGACCAAGAAACCCTGCAAAGCTTAATCTGCGGCAAGTCAACTTAAGCCATTTGAAGCAGGAACTGAAATCCTTCATAGGCCAGTTCAAGGCAGCCAAGGAAGAAAAGAGACCATCTCTGCCGCAATTCATTAACATTGTAAGAAAGAAGCTCATTACACTGAAGAGGGCTGAATGGCACTGAAGGAAGGGAAAGGAAAGGGCTTTGAAGCAATGCGCCTTCATTGGCAACCCCTTTACCTTCACCAAGAGGTTACTAGGCCAGAAGCCAGTGCCAACCTCAGTGACACTACAAGAGACCAGGACTGGTAGCACCTCCAGAACCAATGTCCCAATTCGACAGTGATGAGCCGACCCTGACAGAGGTAAAAAAATTTTTTAAAGAAAGCTGCAAGATCTTGTTCGCTATCCAGTGGAGACGCGTCAAAGGCGTTTAGATACCAAGAAAAGAAAACTCCAGTAACATCAAGCAGTTCTGTGTAATCTTGTTGCTCAGCGTTGAGGGCAAGAAGGGGGCTGGAGGGGGAGTTCCTGAAGTGCCTGGAACATACAGGAATTGTAACAATTGATCAGGGAGGTAAGGGAAACCAAAGTAGACATGGAAACTCTCTGGCTTGACCTAACCAACGACTATGGTTTGGTCCTGCACAAACGGGTAGAAACAGCCCTGACAAGACACCAGGTTCCGATGAAGATTTGCAACCTCATCAAGGACTGTTATAATGATTTCAGTGCAAGAGTCTCCTCAAGCCAAATAACAACACCACCGAGTGGCTCAGGAGAGAGGCAATGGAGAGACACGGCTGTAAAATCTCTGTGTCACTCATCTCTTTGGCTTAGGACATGATTGTCAAGTCGGTGGAGGTTGAATGCAGAGGGCAAAAATTAAGATCTGGAACCCGGCAGCACCCCAAGTGAGTCTTTATGGATGACTTGACAGTGGTTGCCACATCAGTGTTTGGGTGCAGGTGGCTCTTTCCTTGAAAAGCTCATCAGATGGACAAGGATGAGCTCAAGCCAGCTAAGTCCAAGTCTCTGGTCCAGAAAAAAAAAGTTACAGTGACCAACCACTTTCGCTTTACAATTGGCAGGACCAAGATTCCAACGGTAACTAAAAAGACGCAAACTTTTGGACAGCTCCCTGAGGGATGCAGCGTCTTCAGCAGACCTAGAGCAACCTGTCGTCTTGGCTCATAGCCATACACAAATCTGGTCTCAAAGGAAAGTTCAAGGCCTGGTTACACCAATACGAAGTCCTGCCCAGAATACTCTTGCCCCTGTTCATCTATGAGACACCAATGGAAACTATAGAGGTACTAGAGAAGACCATCAGCCAATTCCTGTGGCTCCCTCGGTCCCTGAACTCCTTTGTCCTACATGGCCAATCCTTGAAGCTGGACCTTCTCATTGGCCTCTCGGAGGAATTTGAAATCACCCGCACCAGAGAGGTGATATTGTACAGGGACTTCGCAGATGTTAAGGAAGTGGCAGGCTCAAGAAGCCGCAAGTACAGCGGAGGCACGGCTAAGGCACAAGTATTTGGTGGGCACTGTTGCAATAGAAAGGGCTGGCCTTGGTAGATTTCCTAAGCCATGCTACGACAGGGCCCGCGGCAGGGAGAAGTGCCAACTGGTTTTAGACGACATCCGTAAAGAGGTGGAGAAAAACGTTGCAGCAAGCAATAGGTGTGGACAAGGTGGGAGCATGCGGAACCTTGCAAACTCACCTTGGTGAATTTCTGAAAAGCTGAACCTATGCGCACAAAGTTCCTTGTTCACCTGGGTTCTAACAGACACTCCGGAGTGCAATCTAAGCCAAAGGAGGGGCGACTTGGAGCACATCCTTACCTGTTGCCTGAAGGCTCTGGGGGAGGGGCGGTATTGCTGGCGCCACAATTAAGTTTTAAACTCTTTGGCGGTTTCCATCTGCACAGCGATACACAACAGCATGTTCCAGATTGCCCCGAAGCAGTCACAGCAGGGCAAAAGTCTCCTCTGTACAGCTTGAGCCTGGCAGCTCCAAGTTGACCTGGGAAGGCAACTCAAGTTCCCGGCCAACATCCCTACCACTTCACTCCACCCAGACATGGGGTTAACATTGGAGGCAAGTGGTGCTACCGGAACTGACTGTCTTTTGGGAGGACCGGATTGGCGAAGCCAATAAGCGCAAGAGGGCCAAATTCTCCAAGCTCACCGCAGAGTGCCAGAACAGTGGCTGGAAATCTAACTGAAGTCGGTTGCAGAGGTTTCGCATGTGACTCCTTACACAGTGTTCAAACTCTTTGGCATTAGAGGACTGCAGTCAAGAAAATCCACAAAGAATATCCTCGAGGCCACAGAAAAGACCTCCCGGTGGCTGTGGATTCGTAGGGGGATCCGTGGTGCGCTACTTGGACACAAACCAGGGTCTGAACACTACCCGAGCGAGGGTGTCTGATGATTAAAGACCCGGAAACACCCAGTGGCCCCGGGTGTATCACTGTAAGGTGCATTAGAGTTCCATACGTAGACCAGAGCTGCTGCGGTAATTTACGGTCATGCCGGTACTTGTTTATTGCTAAGTTCTATTAATGACTTGTATACCTGTTTCCAACAGCATTGATATTGCATGAAATCGTATACCCGTTGACTGACCATTTAAATTGCTCTATGAAAAAAAACATTTACCTTTCCGCGCTTACGTTAATAAAAGGGCCACCGAACCAATCTATTTCTGCACTGATGGGAGGTTCGAAAGCTATTCCAAGAAATTGAAAGGGATCGTTGTGACTATATAGCCTCTAATGGACACAAGACCTAATTAGCATATATCCAATTACTTCATAATTCTCATTTTGTTGCTTGGCCGACTGAAAGCATTTTAATGGAAGCATGAGCTTGGCATCACAATGGCTGCTGGAAGAAATAAGGGAGACAGTGATGAATTAATATCTCATTAATTAAAAGGAAATTGTTGGTTGACAATACATTGCTTGTTAAATGGTTTCAAAAGTTGATTTAGCTGATGTAGGAAAAAAAAAGGGGGTTGGGGGAAAAAGTTGATTCTGGGCAGATTTTTCCAGAAGAATGCTACTTGAATTGGCAGAAGGCCTCCAGCCTGGGAGCCAACACAATCTGTGCTTCTATTCCTACCCTTTCACTAGCGATAAAAAGGGACTTTAAGGCTCATGTTAAATGTATTGACAATACCTCAAGGTCAAAGACAGGTTATAATAGCAGGAACTCAAGTGACCATCAGTGGCATGAAGAAGTCTGGAGCTGAATTTGTAGAGACTTTTCTTCAGCACAAAAGACATGACTAAAAGTGGTGAAGCTGTACTTTCATTTATACTTAAATGTTATTAACAGTTTATGAAATATTTATGGTATTTCTGTATTTGGCAGAGCTAGCCATCCAAAAGATTGCTAGCCTTCTTTATCAGTGTTTTGTCCAGACTCAGCCTGCTTGCTGACTGCCAGGGCCGAACATTGGGTACCGGGACCAGACAAAGCAGAGATTGGGCGATAGCACCAGTACTCGGCCTTCTGACTGCCAAGGCTGACCATTGCGTACCGGGACCAGACAAAGCAGAAACTGGGCGATAGCACCAGTACTCGGCCTTCTGACTGCCAAGGCCGAACATTGGATATCGGGAACAGACAAAGGAGAGATTGGGTGATAGCATCAGTACTCGGCCTTCTGACTGCCTTGGCCAAACATTGGATATCGGGAACAGACAAAGGAGAGATTGGGTGATAGCATCAGTACTCGGCCTTCTGACTGCCAAGGCCAAACATTGGATATCGGGAACAGACAAAGGAGAGATTGGGTGATAGCATCAGTACTCGGCCTTCTGACTGCCAAGGCCAAACATTGATATCGGGAACAGACAAAGGAGAGATTGGGTGATAGCATCAGTACTCGGCCTTCTGACTGCCAAGGCCAAACATTGGATATCGGGAACAGACAAAGGAGAGATTGGGCGATAGCATCAGTACTCGGCCTTCTGACTGCCAAGGCCAAACATTGGATATCGGGAACAGACAAAGCAGAGATTGGGCGATAGCATCAGTACTCAGTCTTCTGACTGCCAAGGCCGAACATTGGATATCGGGAACAGACACAGGAGAGATTGGGTGATAGCATCAGTACTCGGCCTTCTGACTGCCAATGCCTAACATTGGATATCGGGAACAGACAAAGCAGAGATTGGGCGATAGCATCAGTACCCAGCCTTCTGGCTGCCAAGGCCGAATATTGCATACTGGGACCAGACAAAGCAGAAACTGGACGATAGCACCAGTACTCGGCCTGCTGACTGCCAAGGCCGAACATTGGGTACTAGGAACAGACAAAGCAGAGACTGGGCGATAGCACAAAGTGTCAACATATTTGCAATTTTGTATAGTCATATATTGTGTCTAACTGTGTCTAACTGGAGTTGTCGAGACCACCCCCTTCCCTCAGCGACAGTGATGTAATAGGGACTTACCTAATAAATAGAGATGGTGCGCGGGCTTGATTTTTAGAATGTAGTTTGGATCCGTAACTAGAATACAGCCCAGAACACGTCTCCTCATGAGCTAAATTGAACTCTGTCTCTGCATGTTTCCTTGCTTCTTGTCTGATTATTAGATGTCATCAGTATTTGAACTTGACAATGTTATTAACAGTGTATGAAATATTCAGTCATTTTGTTAGAATGTCTGTATTTTAGCAGTGCTTAATTGTATATGCATTTATTTTTCACTTGATTTTTTTAAATCCCTTTGTTTGCAATGTACAGTGATGGGTGGTAAAGAGCTATATGTAGCAAAGCTATGTAGTTCAATTACATTTGCGAGTAGCGTAATTTGCTACTTTATTAAACAGTAGCGATTCCAGTGGCTTGGCTATTTTTGGACCCAATAGTTTTCCTAAAAGCTACAAGCTGCAAAGAGAATGAAGTGAATTAATTCATATTATGTCTTGCATATGGTGAATGTTCATAGTCATCTTGGAAAAAGCAAACCACATAGATCAAGTAAATAGTGGTATTTCAGTTTGAGCACTAACAATCGAGGTCAAAAGTTTACATACACTTAAAAAAGGTAAATACATACATATTTACATACACTTATAAAGAACAATGTCGTGGCCGGCCTGAGTTTCCAATAATTTTTACAAATCTTATTTTTTTGTGATAAGAGTGATATTTTCTTACATGTCCCTTGGCAAGTTTCACTACTATAAGGCGTTTTTGGTAGCCATCAACAAGCTTCTGGTTGAATTTTTGTTCACTCCTCTTGACAAAATCGGTGCAGTTCAGCTAGTTTGTTGGTTTTTTGACATTGACTTGTTTCTTCAGGATTGTCCACACGTTCAAGTCAGGACTTTGGGAAGACCATTCTAAAACCTTAATTCTAGCCCGATTTAGCCATTCCTTTACCAGTTTTGATGTGTGTTTGGGGTCATTGTCCTGTTGGAACACCCAACTGTGCCTAAGACCCAACCTGCAGACTGATGAGTTTAGGTTGTCCTGAAGAATTTGGAGGTAATCCTTCTTTTTCATTGTCCCATTTACTCTTTGTGAAGTACCAGTTCCATTGGCAGCAAAACAGGCCCAGTGTATAATACTACCACCACCATGCTTGACAGTAGGACAGTACAATTTTTGTTTAGTTTGACCATAGAACTTTCCTCCAGTAGGTCTTAACTTTGTCCATGTAATGTCAGACGAAACAAAAAAAAGACAAAAACAGCACCAATTCTGTCAAAAGGTGTGGTCAAAAATTCAACCAGAAGCTTGTGAATTTGAATGGCCTGCACAGAGTCCTGACCTGAACCCAATAGAACACCTTTGGGATGAATTAGAACGGAGACTGAGAGCCAGGCCTTCTCGACCAACATCAGTGTGTGACCTCACCAATGCACTTTTGGAAGAATGGTGGAAAATTGTATAAACACACTCCGCAACCTTGTGGACATCCTTCACAGAAGTTGAAGCTGTAATAGCTGCAAAAGGTGGACCAACATCACTTTGAACCCTATGGGTAAGGAATGGGATAGCACTTCAAGTTCATATGTGAGTCAAGGCAGGTGGCCAAATACTTTTGGCAAAATATATATATATAACTTTTATGGACAGAATTTCTAGGCGCAGTCAAGGCGTTGAGGGGTTCCGGTTTGGTAACCGGAGGATTAGGTCTCTGCTTTTTGCAGATGATGTGGTCCTGATGGCTTCATCTGACCGGGATCTTCAGCTCTCGCTGGATCGGTTCGCAGCCGAGTGTGAAGCGTCTATGATGAGAATCAGCACCTCCAAGTCCGAGTCCATGGTTCTCGCCCGGAAAAGGGTAGAATGCCATCTCCGGGTTGGGGAGGAGACCCTGCCCCAGGTGGAGGAGTTCAAGTACCTCGGAGTATTGTTCACGAGTGAGGGAAGAGTGGATGGTGAGATCGACAGGCGGATCGGTGCGGCGTCTTCAGTAATGCGGACGTTGTACCGATCCGTTGTGGTGAAGAAGGAGCTGAGCCGGAAGGCAAAGCTCTCAATTTACCGGTCGATCTACGTTCCCATCCTCACCTATGGTCATGAGCTTTGGGTCATGACCGAAAGGATAAGATCACGGGTACAAGCGGCCCAAATGAGTTTCCTCCGCCGTGTGGCGGGTCTCTCCCTTAGAGATAGGGTGAGAAGCTCTGCCATCCGGGAGGAGCTCAAAGTAAAGCCGCTGCTCCTCCACATCGAGAGGAGCCAGATGAGGTGGTTCGGGCATCTGGTCAGGATGCCACCCGAACGCCTCCCTAGGGAGGTGTTTAGGGCCCGTCCAACCGGTAGGAGGCCACGGGGAAGACCCAGAAAGCGTTGGGAAGACTATGTCTCCCGGCTGGCCTGGGAACGCCTCGGGATCCCCCGGGAAGAGCTAGACGAAGTGGCTGGGGAGAGGGAAGTCAGGGTTTCCCTGCTTAGGCTGTTGCCCCCGCAACCCGACCTTGGATAAGCGGAAGATGATGGATATATATATATATATATATACATACATATATATATATATATATATATACATACATATATATAAACATATATATATATATTCTTTTTACATCATGATCATGACAGATAATACTTGACTTATTTTTACACTTTAAACTAAAAGAAAGTGAATTAAGATTTATACAGATATATGTTTCCTACTTTTGTGCATGTGGACTATGTGCAGTATTAACTTCTTTCCAAAGTAACACAGTTAAGTTCACCAGAAAAAAAGTGTTTCTATAAATCAAATGCAATATTATTGCTTATTATATTAAAGGTCTTTAGAAAAATCTCCACTTAATACCTTGTCATGATGGTTTACTACAGAAGAACGCCTGGTTGAGATGCACGACTTTCCCTCGGACCTCAAACAAAGTCCAGCTGCCAGGCTCATTTCCCTTCGGGTCGTGTTATTTGTTGTCAGCAAATGTCACATGCTGTGTGGGCGGAAGTTCACAGTTAGCACACCAACTGTTACCTGCTGAGGACAAACACAGCCCAACCTTTAGCACAAGAGGAGAATGTTCAAAAAAGGAGTTTGTAGATTTGATTATTTATTTGTTCAGAAAGATAAGACTCAAATCCTTACTCATATTTTCACAAGATCAGGATTACGTATGACAATGTTGTATTGACAAATACAGTGAATGTGACGGAATGGAACAACTTCAAAATGCGTTTAAAAGATGTAAAATGACAAAATACAAAATGTACAATTCTGAAAAATCACAGCTGCAGCTTTATAAAACAATCAGTACTAAAAGCAAAAACCAGGTTTCTGATTCTGAACAATTCAGAGCTATCAATCAGAATAGACTGGCCGTTTAACTCAGTAGTTAGCATGCTTACCTCTCATGTCGGCGACTAACATTCACGCCTCACACGGAGCTGAGCGTACACTAGTTACACAGTCTTTTTTTTTTCTTTCTTCCCACGTTGCCGCTACACATCTACTGTTTTTATCAACTGCCACTCATGTCAACTTTGTAACAATAATGCTCACTTTAGCCAATCATAGAGCACAACGTTTAAATGTTTGGCACCTCCTGTATCACTAAAGCCAGTCTTGTCTTTGTCATGAAGACAGTGCTGGATCAGTTGTCATTTAGGTCATGATTATGGAAAATGCGATGCCAGTGTACGCCAGATTGCAGTTAAAATAGAGTACAGAAGGCCAGCCGTGTTTTGGACACATATAATGCTGGGTACAGAGGCAGAGCAAAGCTGTGCTTGTAGGAATGCATTAGAACAAGACTGCCCCCTGGTGTAACATTAAAGAACGTCAGCGTGTCCTCCTCAAAGTCAAGGAACACTCCTACCCGCTGCATCTTGTCTGCGATCACAGGAGTCGCCACCTTGTTGTGCAGCACTTCCAGCTTACCCCGATCATACGCCAGGCACCATGACGACCGGTTGTGACCCAAGTGAGAGCTGTCCGTCGGACTTTTCCTCTCCATTAAACCCTCACAGACTCCCACCTTCCAGCTGCCTTGGTCCGCAGTGACAGCTACTTCCCAGTACCAGCGACCTACTTCCAGGGCGTGGCAAGCCAGCACCTGTGGGAAGGAACTGAAGCGAGATTCTTGCTGCGTATAGTCCTCCTGGATCTCGGAGTAGGTCACCTTCCTGTTATCAAACAGACGCAGCTTGGGATGGGCTGTGTCTGCGTCCAAAGTGGGGACCGTGCCATCTGTATATAGGAAAAATACATTTTCAGAAGGGTGTTAGGAGACCAAGAGTAGTTGATCATTGGTGGAGTCTCACAAAGCAGCTTGTATAGCTCTCGGTCCTTGTTCAGCTCAGTGATGACCACATTGTCCACGCGCTTCTGCGTCCACTTCTGGAGACATTTCAGTCGAACTTCATCCACCTGCTCCGGAGCCTCCAGCTGATCCACACAACTTTCCGTGTCACTAGATCAATTATCAAAGGAGCATCAATCCATAAAGCTCCCAAATACAAACAGCACCAACACACCACTTGTTAGCTGGCGCCTCTTTTACAAAGAGATCCAACCAAAATGAAGTTTACCACTGCCAAGGATCCATTAAGTTTTTCTATGTCTAAGTACAACCACATTTTGTAGTGCAACACCCATTTTGAGGTCAAATCTCTCGTAGCTTAGCAGAGGTGGGTAGTAACGCGCAACATTTACTCCGTTACATCTACTTGAGTAACTTTTGGGATAAATTGTACTTCTAAGAGTAGTTTTTATGCAACATACTTTTACTTTTACTTGAGTATATTTATAGAGAAGAAACGCTACTTTTACTCCGCTCCACTTATCTACAATCAGGTCACTACTCGCTACTTTTTTTTAATCGATCTGTTAATGCACGCTTTGTTTGTTTTGATTTTGTCAGACACGCATTCAAAGTAGGAACTACGCATGCCTGCGTTTCACCAATCAAATGCAGTCACTGGTGACGTTGGACCAATCAAACAGAACCAGGCGGTCACGTGACCGTCACACGTCGATTCCGAGCTAAAAAAGTGTAAAAACTTATTGGGGTGTTACCATTTAGTGGTCAATTGTACAGAATATGTACTGTACTGTGCAATCTACTAATAAAAGTTTCAATCAATCAATCAAAAGTGTAAAGGAAAAAAGACACTTTTTATTTCAACCGTACTTCCCGTCAAAAGCCTAAAGACTGATCGCACATTTCCTGTCTTCACAATAAAAGTGCCGCTCTATCGCGCCTGCGCTAACAAAATAAGAGTCTCCGAAAGCCAGCGCAAACAAGCTAGCACGATACAGAGTTTGCCGCCAATGTATTTCTTGTAAAGTGTATAAAAACGAATATGGAAGCTGGACAAATAAGATGCCAAAAACCAACGACTTTCATGTGGTATTAGACAGAAAAGAGGAACTTTTTTTCTCCTCCATTTGAAAAAGTGGACATTATGAGCACTATATTGTCTGATTCCAATCAATGCAAGTCATCAGAATCAGGTAATACACAACTTATATTCTTGTCTTCATGAAAGATAGGAATCTATATGTTAAACATGCATGTATATTCATTAAAACACCTTTAACATGTCAACAAAAGCGGCAAAATAAATAACTTTAAATTATATACTGTGTATATATATATATATATATATATATATATATACACTATGTGTGTGTATGTACATATGAGGTAGATCACCTCGACTTAGTCATTTATTAAGTAATTGATTAATGTGGAAAAACTTATTGGGGTGTTACCATTTAGTGGTCAATTGTACGGAATATGTACTGTACTGTGCAATCTACTAATAAAAGTTTCAATCAATCAATCAAAAGTGTAAAGGAAAAAAGACACTTTTTATTTCAACCGTACTTCCCGTCAAAAGCCTAAAGACTGATCGCACAGTTCCTGTCTTCACAATAAAAGTGCCGCTCTATTGCGCCTGCGCTAACAAAATAAGAGTCTCCGAAAGCCAGAGCAAACAAGCTAGCACGATACAGTTTGCCGCCAATGTATTTCTTGTAAAGTGTATAAAAACGAATATGGAAGCTGGACATATAAGATGCCAAAAACCAACGACTTTCATGTGGTATTAGACAGAAAAGAGGAACTTTTCTTCTCCTCCATTTGAAAAAGTGGACATTATGAGCACTATATTGTCTGATTCCAATCAATGCAAGTCATCAGAATCAGGTAATACACAACTTATATTCTTGTCTTCATGAAAGATAGGAATCTATATGTTAAACATGCATGTATATTCATTAAAACACCTTTAACATGTCAACAAAAGCGGCAAAATAAATAACTTTAAATTATATACTGTGTATATATATATATATATGTATATATATATATATATATACACTATGTGTGTGTATGTACATATGAGGTAGATCACCTTGACTTAGTCATTTATTAAGTAATTGATTAATGTGGAAAAACTTATTGGGGTGTTACCATTTAGTGGTCAATTGTACGGAATATGTACTGTACTGTGCAGTCTACTAATAAAAGTTTCAATCAATCAATCAATCAATCGATGAATGCCTACTGAGCCTATGGTGCTGTTAAGTTATTGTGGCTCAATTTGCCTTTTTTATTTTTATTTTAATGTATTATTATTTAATATATATTATTGTTTTAGTTGCTTAAGAGATATTCCTGGCTATGAATTTGCTCATTGCTATTTTTATGTTTTTGTGCATTATTTGTTGCCGTAATCATTAAACAAATATGTTACTCATCAGTTACTCAGTACTTGAGTAGTTTTTTTCACAACATACTTTTTACTTTTACTCAAGTAAATATTTGGATGACTACTCCTTACTTTTACTTGAGTAATACATCTCTAAAGTAACAGTACTCTTACTTGAGTACAATTTCTGGCTACTCTACCCACCTCTGTAGCTTAGTAAAGACACAAGCAAGCCAAGAGCAACATGTTTGGTTTAATGTTGTGTGTACCTTATACAACATACACGGCCAATTAAAATTATTTGTTTTCTGGGCTTTGTAAACATGCATTTGTTGTTGTGGCCCCAAAACAATGGAATGCCCATCCATCCATTCTCTACCGCTTATTCCATTTGGGGTCGCTGGAGCCTATCTCAGCTGCACATGGGTGGAAGGCGGGGTACACCCTGGACAAGACGCCACCTCATTGCTGGGCATTTTTGGAATATATGATAATACAAACCCTGTTTCCATATGAGTTGGGAAATTGTGTTAGATGTAAATATAAACAGAATACAATGATTTGCAAATCATTTTCAACCCATATTCAATTGAATGCACTACAAAGACAACATATTTGATGTTCAAACTCATAAACTTAATTTGTTTTGCAAATGATAATTAACTTGGAATTTCATGGCTGTAACACGTGCCAAAGTAGTTGGGAAAGGGCATGTTCACCACTGTGTTACATCACCTTTTCTTTTAACAACACTCAATAAACGTTTGGGAACTGAGGAAACTAATTGTTGAAGCTTTGAAAGTGGAATTCTTTCCCATTCTTGTTTTATGTAGAGCTTCAGTCCTTCAACAGTCCGGGGTCTCCGCTGTTGTATTTTACGCTTCATAATGCGCCACAAATTTTCGATGGGAGACAGGTCTGAACTGCAGGCGGGCCAGGAAAGTACCCACACTCTTTTACTACGAAGCCATGCTGTTGTAACACATGGATTGGTATTGTCTTGCTGAAATAAGCAGGGGCGTCCATGATAACGTTGCTTGGATGACAACATATGTTGCTCCAAAACCTGTATGGACCATTCAGCATTAATGGTGCCTTCACAGATGTGTAAGTTACCCATGCCTTGGGCACTAATACACCCCCATACCATCACACATGCTGGCTTTTCAACTTTGCACCTATAACAATCCGGATGGTTATTTTCCTCTTTGTTCTGGAGGACACCACGTCCTTTGTTTCCAAATATAATTCGAAATATGGACTCGTCAGACCACAGAACACTTTACCACTTTGCATCAGTCCATCTTAGATGAGCTCGGGCCCAGCCAAGCCAGCTGCGTTCCTTGGTGTTGTTGATAAATGGCTTTCGCTTTGCATAGCAGAGTTTTAACTTGCACTTACAGATGTAGCCACCAATAGTCATTACTGACAGTGGTTTTATGAAGCGTTCCTGAGCCCATGTGGTGATATCCTTTACACACTGATGTCGGTTTTAGATGCAGTACCGCCTGACGGATCAAAGGTCCGTAATATCATCGCTTATGTGCAGTGATTTCTCCAGATTCTCTGAACCTTTTGATGATTTTACGGACCGTAGATGGTAAAATCTCTAAATTCTTTGCAATAGCTCGTTGAGAAATGTTGTTCTAAAACTGACAATTTGCTTACAAAGTGGTGACCCTCGCCTCATCCTTGTTTGTGAACTACTTAGCATTTAATGGAAGCTGCTTTTATATTCAATCATGGCACCCACCTGTTCCCAATTAGCCTGCACACCTGTGGGATGTTCCAAATAAGTGTTTGATGGGCATTCCTCAACTTTATCAGTATTTATTGCCACCTTTCCCAACTTCTTTGTCACATGTTGCTGGCTTCAAATTCTAAAGTTAATGATTATTTTCACAAAAAAAAATGTTTATCAGTTTTAACCTCAAATATGTTGTCTTTATAGCATATTCAACTGAATATGGCTTGAAAAGGATTTGCAAATCATTGTATTCTGTTTATATTTACATCCAACACAATTTCCCAACTCATATGGAAACGGGGTTTGTATTTTGATTTTGATAATATAGGATTTTAAAAGATATGCAATTGCATGCAGTATGTGATTTTTAATGTCAAAAGGGAAAGAACAAATATATTTACTAAGAAAATTAACCATTTTATTAATGCATATTATTTCCAGGCTCTCACGAGCCACATAAAATAATGTGGCGGGCCAGATTTGGCCCCCGGGCCTTAAGTTTGACACCTGTGCTTTAATTTAAACATTTTGCAGGTCTTGTTTAAAATACCGATACATATTGTATATCGCGATTTGGCCTAAAAATACCGGGATGTTAGTTTTGGTCCTCATCGCCCAGTCCTAAAACTGTATATGGTGTTTCTGCTATTGTAACCTTAATTTCCCTGTTGTCACATGCCCAAAAAAATCAATAAAGTTATATCTAATCAGAAGTGTGCCAACATCAGTGCTAGTTTTTAGTATTAAGCTACATCGCCTTTATTTCGTCTTTTCCAGTCAGGGGTCGTCACTGCAAAACTACAACTTAGTTTTTCACGCTTAGTAACATTTCAATGAGAAGGTGAATCACTTACAGTTGTGCAACCTTGCTATACTCCTGTATAAACAAGAACATATTGTCATGATTAGTCATCATCCTGTGATATTTGTAACATTCTATTAAACATCCACACTCACAAAAAGGAAGGCCTGGTCCTTGAGGAGTTTGTGTCCCCCCTTAGAATTAGCCAGTGCCTCCAAAGTCTCCAGGCCTTGCTGGATGGACTGCAGGGAGTTCTGAAGGTTGTCTAGTTTCTTCCCCAAAACCTCCACCACTCTGCTCTCCTCCTCCTCCACAACCTGAAGAGCTGCTTGCTCCTCTTGCCGCAGGGCACCTAAGATTGTGGCGTACTGCTCCTCCACTCCAGCTCGCGAATCGCTCAAAAGAGCCTGCAGTTGAAGTAATCGGAGAAGCGACAAATGAAAGGCGTACACACACACACTGGTCACACCGATCATACACATATATGTTCATCAAGCTCCATCAGGTTTAAATCAAATTGTGATTGCATGTTTATGGATTAGAAACGTCGATAATTAAATGCACCTTAAAGCAGTTATCCTCTTAGCAGCAATGTAAGGTTGTGTTGTATTTGAAATATACACAAACACACACTTATATTCATATATATATATATATATATATAAATGCTAAATGGGTTGTACTTGTATAGCGCTTTTCTACCTTCAAAGTACTCAAAGCGCTTTGACACTACGTACTTCCACATTTACCCATTCACACACACATTCACATACACAGATGGAGGGAGCTGCCATGCAAGGCGCTAACCAGCTCCCATCAGGAGCAAGGGTGAAGTGTCTTGCTCAGGACACAACGGACATGACGAGGTTGGTACTAGGTGGGGATTGAACCAGGGACCCTCGGGTTGCGCATGGCCACACCGTCCGATTATATATATATATATATATATATGTCTTGATTGGATTATCCAGAGAATAGTGCTCGATACCGTGGTAGAGCGCAATATGTAGGTGTGGGAAAAAATCACAAGACTACTTCATCTCTACAGAACTGTTTCATGAGGGGTTCCCTCAATCATCAGGAATCATCTCCTGATGATTGAGGGAACCCCTCATGAAACAGTTCTGTAGAGATGAAGTAGTCTTGTGATTTTTTCCCACACCTACATATACATATATATATAAATGATAAATGGGTTGTACTTGTATAGCGCTTTTCTACCTTCAAGGTACTCAAAGCGCTTTGACACTACTTCCACATTTACCCATTCACACACATATTCACACACTGATGTATGTATGTATATATATATATATATATATATATACATACATACATTTATATATAAATATACATATATATATATTTATACACACACACACACACATTTAAAAATATGATACATAAACTTGGTTTGATCCCATTGCTCCTCTGGACACTGAGGAGAACTCAGACACACTAATTTGTCATAATGAGCAGGTTAGCATGACAGCGTCCACAATCTCAGTTTGTGTGAGCATGAATGAGGCGACATCATTAGGGCGGCGCACTACTAACCGCCCTACGTCAGAGTTACGTCCACGTATAACTCTTGACGTTATGCAAAATAAGCATTCTTACTTGGGCAGTTTCTTTCATCCGAGTTAATTCCGTCATTCGGCCTTTGACTTGTTGTTTGGCCACGACCAGCTGTTTGATCTCTTCTGTCAGATTATCCTACAAAAAAAGACATCACCATGTAAGAAAAATGTCACAACTGTATTGCACACAGTCACACACTAACCTTTACATTACATGAACTACATTACGTACTGCACACTTGTAAGATTATGCGATTGACAGCGTCAGAGAAGTAGCTGTTTGTTATTGTGCTATTCAAACTGTTTCTCATTCTAAAACCGGTTTCATAATTTGCTCCTATGTATAATTAACAATTCCAAAAATCCCACAACGTAGGATAATTTGATCCTCCAATACATGCTATAAGCAAACAGGACACATCCTGCACTGTGCCTGATGCTATGCATTGCTTTGGATGCCTCCTTCCAGTTAGGTAAGGGCATTGTTCTGCCAGAGGCAACGGTGCTGTTGGTCTAAAACGGTATTATAGTAATAGTAGGGGTGTAACGGTACGTGTATTTGTATTGAACCGTTTCTGTACGGGGGTTTCCGTTCGGAGGTGTACCGAACGGGTTTCCACACGGAAATATTAGGTAGCGCACCGCAGGTTGTGTAAACAATGCAGAGTGAGGCACAACACATGGCATGCTGGCAGCGACTGGGCTAGGACAACATGCAAAAGCCAGAGCTGGAAGACCCTCCTGCCTCGTTAAGATCTCCTGTTTGGGAACACTTTGGCTGCGCAGTGCAATACAACAATGGAGGACGAAGATTTGCCGACATTGTTCAGCAGCAGTAGGGTATGCTTCTGCCAACACGTCAAACATGCTAACTCCTTTGAAGCGTCACCACAGCATTCAAGCAGCCTCTCCTCGGCGAGTCAGGCAGGGCTGAAGCAATAACAAATGTTTTTATAGCAGCAGACTTAAGACCATCCATCCATCCAATATACTACCGCTTGTCCCGTTCGGAGTCGCAGGGGGTTGCTGTATTGCATTAAAAACTAGATTTTGACCCACTTCTATGGTGGAAGAACAATAAGCCCATATATCCTCTCACTGCCGAGTTGGCCAGTTAACCAAAATTTTTGTGTAGCGTTACACCCCTATGTAATACCAATTTAAGTTTAATGTTGAAATTGTGTAAGTTTTGGAGCAGCTCAACTTTGTTCCTGTCAAAGCTTTTCATTTGGCCCGCCAAACATCACCCAAAAAGGCCTGATGAAACCATTAAAACTAGGGTTGATCATGTATACCAGGGGTCTCGGACTCATTTTAGCTCACGGGCCGTATCGAGGACCATCTCAGTGACCGAGTGGTTAGAGTGTCCGTCCTGAGATCGGTAGGTTGTGAGTTCAAACCCCAGCCAGGTCATACCAAAGACTATAAAAATAGGACCCATTACCTCCCTGCTTGACACTCAGCATTAAGGGTTGGAATTGGCGGTTAAATCACCAAAAATTATTCCCGGGCGCGGCACTGCTGCTGCCCACTGCTCCCCGTACCTCCTAGGGGGTGATCATGGGGATGTGTCAAATGCAGAGGACAAATTTCACCACACCTAATGTGTTCGACAATCATTGGTATTTTAACTTTAACTTATCTACTCTTACGAGGGCGGGATGGGTAAAATTATGGCATAATAACTTAAAAATACAACTACGCCAACTTCAGATTGTTTACTTTGTTTTACTTTGGCCTAAAATAGAACAAGCACATTGTAAAAAAAAAGACATATCGCATGTAATCCTCTTGACAAAACACTAAGTTAGTTGAAAATTCTGAGGGGAAAAAATGGTGCAGTTACACAAACACCATGATGAACACAATTAAATTAAAAAGTTAAAGTACCAATGATTGTCACACATAATAAGATTCAAGATTTTTCATTGTCAATTCTGTAACATGCACAAGACACATAAGAACTGAAAATAACATTTTCAGCACAGTCCCACTAAGAGCAGACATATGTTACAGGGAGACAAGACGGGACCGCAACGGATCAGCCATTTTTACGGCGCTCCTTAAAAAAATAAGTAAGAAAGACACACTTACCGACATGAAGTTATCCATCACCGCAAACATATAAGATATTGTCAAACAAACATTTCATTGACCGTTTGTCAAAACTGATTGATTTTCTATGTTGATGCATAATGTTTGATTCAGCTCTTGAAACGGAACGATTTCCCTAGTGGATCAATTAAAAAAGCACCAATGATTGTCACACACATACTAGGTGTGGCAAAATTATTCTCTGCATTTGACCCATCACCCTTGATCACTCCCTAGGACAGGGGTAGGGAACCTATGGCTCTAGAGCCAGATGTGGCTCTTTTGATGACTGCATCTGGCTCTCTGATAAATTTGAACTGACGTTGCTTAACACGATAAGTAATGAATAATTCCACTTGTAATCAGAGTGTTAAAAATAATGTTCAAATTATAAAACATTCTCATGCATTTTTAATCCATCCATCCGTTTCCTACCGCACCTGTTCAAGAAGTTTCGTTAATGGTAAGAAGTTATTTATTTATTATTGGTTAGTGTGGGGCTTGCCCTCCTGGGGGTTCTTCAGACCCCCAAGCACCGACATGAGAGCCTGTTTCAGGGTTACACTATTGTTTTATTTTTCAATAAGTCTCTCAGTTGCTTTCCAGCAATAATATTTACAGCCCCAACCCAGTCTCTCCTCCTGGCTGCTGCTTATAACAGAGCGAGAGGTGATTAGATAACAAGGCCCAGGTGGGCCATCTACGCACCTGTCGCTGCAGGCCCGCAGGCCACACCCCCTCCACAGTTAGCTTCAGAATAACAATGTTATTACAAAGAATGAGAGACCTATTATACTCTAGAAATGTTGGTCTTACTTAAAAATGCACGTGTTTAGTTGTGTTCAGTGTTAAAAAAAATATTATATGGCTCTTACGGTAATATATTTTAAAATATTTGGCTTTTTGGCTCTCTCAGCCAAAAAGGTTCCCGACCCCTGGCCTAGGAGGTGAGGGGAGCATTGGGCAGCAGTGGTGGCTGCGCCCGGGAGTAATTTTTGGTGATTTAACCCCCAATTCCAACCCTTGATGCTGAGTGTCAAGCAGGGAGGTAACGGGTCCCATTTTTATAGTCTTTAAAATGACTCGGCCGGGGTTTGAACTCACAACCTACCGATCTCAAGGCGGACACTCTAACCACTAAAAGTCTGTCTAAGTCTTTCATTAGTGTGCAGGTGTACTCAATTTTAGTGGTCAGCATGTGAACAATCTTAACTCTGATCTCCATCTCAGCATCCCTGGTGCTGATGCAGACGTGGTTGCGGTGGGAGCCGATGGCGGTGCACAGAGTGCACACGCACACAGCACACAGCCGACAGTAAATGCGGTTGAGCTCCTGGTGCTCGTCGCACTTCCAGAAAGAAATGTCCACGGTGGGCGGAACCAGGGTGTGGCTTTGGAAGACGGAGGACTCCATGTGTGGGCGCAGGTGCTTTGCACACATGGACGCCCCGCATACCAAACAGGTCTTCACGGCTAACTGCCGCACCATTTTGGGGCAATAATGGCACGGCACAAGGCTTGTGTTTCTGTGCTCGGGCTCGGAGAAGACCCTGATTTTGATCGGGGATGCTGCAGCATGCTTGGTAGACATCGGAGTTATCGACTTGCTAGCAGGAGACACCGATTCCTGTGAAGTTGAGGCTGTAGTGAATGATTGCAGGTTGGCAGGCGAGGAAGGTTTTTTTGTCAAGGAATGATTTTCTGTTGCAAGAAGAGAGGCGTCACATAAATCTGCTTCAGTGCGGCAGTCGGTGTCACTGGTACTGATTCTATCTGCTTCTTCATGTTGTGACAGCTCACTTGTGTGTTGTGTCACATCGTCACCGGAATAATCACACGCGGGCTCGTTCGATTCAGAGTTCATCCCGTTAATGGTTGCCTTCCCATTGCGGAGTTGTCCTGCCGTGTCGGAGGAGGAATGTTTTGGAGTCTGGACGTCATCCGATATGTCGCAGGTAGCTGGCCGTTTGGTGTCAGGTTCCTTTAGAACCGGTGTGCTCGCCTTTCTCTTGCCAAAGGGTCGGCTGTCGATTGAAGACCTCCTCAACGGGGAATCAGTGTTTAAAGCATGACTGGATGTGTCTGAAAAACAGCAGAATACAAACAGAGCCCCTCAAAAACTACAGATTTCTTATGTATTTCAATTAGGTCTGGGCGATATATCTCGAGCTTGTCTCTGAGTGATATAGAAAATGACAATATCGCAATATTAGAGTATACGTTCTCACGCAGTTGCTTTTAGCTGCGGCCATTACAGTACAGGCTCATCCCAGTCCTTCTTGTGTCTCTTTCTCAAAGACAATAAGCGCACTCTTACACACGTCACATACTGTCACCTCACACCTCACATACTGTCACCTCACACGTCACATACTGTCACCTCACACGTCACATACTGTCACCTCACACGTCACATACTGTCACCTCACACGTCACATACTGTCACCTCACACGTCACATACTGTCACCTCACACGTCACATACTGTCACCTCACACGTCACATACTGTCACCTCACACGTCACATACTGTCACCTCACAAGTCACATACTGTCACCTCACACGTCACATACTGTCACCTCACACGTCACATACTGTCACCTCACAAGTCACATACTGTCACCTCACACGTCACACACTGTCACCTCACACGTCACATACTGTCACCTCACACGTCACATACTGTCACCTCACACGTCACATACTGACACCTCACACGTCACACACTGTCACCTCACACGTCACACACTGTCACCTCACACGTCACACACTGTCACCTCACACCTCACACACTGTCACCTCACACGTCACATACTGTCACGTCACATACTGTCACCTCACACGTCACATACTGTCACCTCACACGTCACATACTGTCACCTCACACGTCACATACTGTCACCTCACACGTCACATACTGTCACCTCACACGTCACATACTGTCACCTCACACGTCACATACTGTCCCCTCACACGTCACATACTGTCCCCTCACACGTCACATACTGTCACCTCACACGTCACATACTGTCACCTCACACCTCACATACTGTCACCTCACACGTCACATACTGTCACCTCGCACGTCACATACTGTCACCTCGCACGTCACATACTGTCACCTCGCACGTCACATACTGTCACCTCGCACGTCACATACTGTCACCTCGCACGTCACATACTGTCACCTCGCACGTCACATACTGTCACCTCGCACGTCACATACTGTCACCTCGCACGTCACATACTGTCACCTCACACGTCACATACTGTCACCTCACACGTCACATACTGTCACCTCACACGTCACATACTGTCACCTCACACGTCACATACTGTCACCTCACACGTCACATACTGTCACCTCAAACGTCACATACTGTCACCTCAAACGTCACATACTGTCACCTCACACGTCACCTCACACGTCACATACTGTCACCTCACACGTCACATACTGTCACCTCACACGTCACATACTGTCACCTCACAAGTCACATACTGTCACCTCACACGTCACATACTGTCACCTCACACGTCACATACTGTCACCTCACACGTCACATACTGTCACCTCACACGTCACATACTGTCACCTCACACGTCACATACTGTCACCTCACACGTCACATACTGTCACCTCACACGTCACATACTGTCACCTCACACGTCACATACTGTCACCTCACACGTCACATACTGTCACCTCACAAGTCACATACTGTCACCTCACACGTCACATACTGTCACCTCACACGCTCACACGTCACATACTGTCACCTCACACGTCACATACTGTCACCTCACACGTCACATACTGTCACCTCACACGTCACATACTGTCACCTCACACGTCACATACTGTCACCTCACACGTCACATACTGTCACCTCACACGTCACATACTGTCACCTCACACGTCACATACTGTCACCTCACACGTCACATACTGTCACCTCACAAGTCACATACTGTCACCTCACACGTCACATACTGTCACCTCACACGTCACATACTGTCACCTCACACGCTCACACGTCACATACTGTCACCTCACACGTCACATACTGTCACCTCACACGTCACATACTGTCACCTCACACGTCACATACTGTCACCTCACACGTCACATACTGTCACCTCACACGTCACATACGTATACGCCCTCGCGGAGCAGAGAGGTAGCAGCGTGGTGAACGTTAGCTGTGATGCTAGCGAAGCCGGGCGAGTGGTAATACGAGAGAAAGAAGGTGCAGATCTGGTAACAAATGAAGGAAGAAATTAATTCCCAAGAAAAACAGCAGGGGGTCCGTCGTCTGCCGGTGGTTTGGCTTCAAGCGGGAATATGTCGAATAGACAACTTTAATTTGTCAAGTGTGGGGCACAAGCGTTGCCACCAAAAGTAGCATTACTCCTAATATGTAGCATCATTTGAAAAGTCACCTGCTAATAACTGTTTAATAAATACACTTTTGGTCAATTGACTTAGTTGTGATTTCCCTCTCCGCATGAAAGTTTAAAAGTAGCATATATGAATGCAGTATGAAGAAGAATGTTTAATGTAGACACATAGAATCATCATACTGCTGTCATTATATGCCATCCATCCATCCATCCATCATCTTCCGCTTATCCGTGGTCGGGTCGCGGGCGCAGCAGCCTAAGCAGGGAAGCCCAGACTTCCCTCTCCCCACCCACTTCGTCTAGCTCTTCCCGGGGGATCCCGAGGAGTTCCCAGGCCAGCCGGGAGACATAGTCTTCCCAACGTGTTCTGGGTCTTCCCCGTGGCCTCCTACCGGTTGGACGTGCCCTAAACACCTCCCTAGGGAGACGTTCGGGTGGCATCCTGACCAGATGCCCGAACCACCTCATCTGGCTCCTCTCCATGTGGAGGAGCAGCGGCTTTACTTTGAGTTCCTCCCGGATGGCAGAGCTTCTCACCCTATCTCTAAGGGAGAGGAGGAAACTCATTTGGGCCGCTTGTACCCGTGATCTTATCCTTTCGGTCATGACCCAAAGCTCATGACCATAGGTGCGGATGGGAACGTAGATTGACCGGTAAATTGAGAGCTTCGCCTTCCGGCTCAGCTCCTCCTTCACCTGATTATATGCATCAAGTGTTAATTCAAGGCCAAGGCAAAATATCCAGATATACATCGTGTATCGCGACATGGCCCAAGAATATCGAGATATTAAAAAAAAAAAAAAAGGCCATATCACCGAGCCCTAATTTCAATCCAACAAAAAAAAGAGGGCAATCTCACATATACTTAGTTTACTCTCAGGATTAGAATGCACTTCCATGCTAAGAATTAGAACAGCATGGGAACAAGACCTCCAAACATCAATAGATGACTGAACCTGGGCAAAAATTGTGGAAAGGGTTCACTCGCCTTCAATGTGCGCACGACACTCACTGGTCCAATCATAAATGATACACCGGGTGCACTTCTCAAAAGTAAAATTAGCTAAAATACTTCCCAAAATTAACCCATTATGTGATGGATGTAAACTAGATAACGCAACATTAATACACATGTTTTGGCTTTGTCCGATGCTAAAGAGGTACTGGAAGTTCATCTTTGAAGCACTCGCCACAGTCTTAACTAGGGATGCACCGATTAATCGGTAACCGAATATATTCGGCCAAATATGGCAAAAAAAGCCACATTCGGCCTTCGGTGGAATGAGTTAAAAACAATGCCGAATAGTGGCGTGTGACGCAATTTTTTGACGCGGTGACGCAATCAACCAACGTGCAGTGACGTTGGGATATGTTGTGTACCTGTATAAGTGTATGAGGTTACAAGCACACACTTATTGAGATTTACTTGAGCCTTCTGTTTACATTATTAGCATATCTACTGTGGCTAAGCAGACTTTTGCCAAAAGGACAATAATTCATTTGTTGTGGGTTTATCCACTTTAATGCACTTTATTTTTTTTTTGGAAAGCATGTTTGGTTTGAAGGCCTAATATAAATCAATCAATCAATCAATCAATCAATGTTTACTTATATAGCCCTAAATCACTAGTGTCTCAAAGGGCTGCACAAACCACCACGACATCCTCGGTAGGCCCACATAAGGGCAAGGAAAACTCACACCCAGTGGGACGTTGGTGACAATGACCCAGTGGGACGTCGGTGACAATGATGACTATGAGAACCTTAGAGAGGAGGAAAGCAATGGATGTCGAGCGGATCTAACAGGATACTGTGAAAGTTCAATCCACAATGGATACAACACAGTCGCGAGAGTCCAGTCCAAAGAGGATCCAAGACACAGCAGCGAGAGTCCCGTTCACAGCGGAGCCAGCAGGAAACCATCCCAAGCGTAGGCGGACCAGCAGCGCAGAGATGTCCCCAGCCGATACACAGGCGAGCAGTACATGGCCACCGGATCGGACCGGACCCCCTCCACACGGGAGAGTGGGACATAGAAGAAAAAGAAAAGAAACGGCAGATCAACTGGTCTAAAAAGGGAGTCTATTTAAAGGCTAGAGTATACAAATGAGTTTTAAGGTGAGACTTAAATGCTTCTACTGAGGTGGCATCGCGAACTGTTACCGGGAGGGTATTCCAGAGTACTGGAGCCCGAACGGAAAACGCTCAATAGCCCGCAGACTTTTTTTGGGCTTTGGGAATCACTAATAAGCCGGAGTCCTTTGAACGCAGATTTCTTGCCGGGACAGATGGTACAATACAATCGGCAAGATAAGATGGAGCTAGACCGTGTAGTATTTTATACGTAAGTAGTAAAACCTTAAAGTCACATCTTAAGTGCACAGGAAGCCAGTGTTGTAAAAATCTTAAAACAGGACAATACTGCCATCTACTGGACATGCATATGGTTAGAAAAACAAGGGTGGACAATTCAACCCTTAACTCAACAATGAGTAGATGAGTGTTATGTGTGTGTAAATGTGTAAATAAATGAAAACTGAAATTCAAGTATTTATTTTATATATATATATATGAAATACTTGACTTGGTGAATCTAGCTGTAAATATACTTCACCCCTTTTAACCACACCCCCCACCCCCACCTCCCGAAATCGGAGGTCTCAAGGTAGGCAAATATGGCTATACATAAATGATAAATGGGTTGTTCTTGTATAGCGCTTTTCTACCTTCAAGGTACTCAAAGCGCTTTGACACTACTTCCACTTTCACACACACATTCACACACTGATGGAGGGAGCTGCCATGCAAGGCGCCAACCAGCACCCATCAGGAGCAAGGGTGAAGTGTCTTGCTCAGGACACAACGGACGTGACGAGGTTGGTACTAGGTGGGATTTGAACCAGTGACCCTCGGGTTGCGCACGGCCACTCTCCCACTGCGCCACGCCGTCCCTAACATTACAAGTATTATAGACTAATCTGGATCATAACTGGAAGTAGACAACTCTTATTTCTCAATTTAGCCTGAGAGGTCTTTATTTATTTTACCTCTTAATCGAACACCGGCAGTTCCTCTACTTCCGGTTATTGAAGCGCAATACTTCCTGTTACAGCAGTAAGGATACAGACTTTCACAATAAAGGTTTCAGCCGTAAACATTACACCACCAGAGGCCACCACCGTGTATATGTTTCTTTTAGTTTGTATTCATAGCTGTATGTAGAAGTGTCTGCTTGCATCAGCTCTGCTGCTTTAATGTCTTTAATGTCCTTTGTGGTTTTTGACATTTGATGTTTCCCTCTTACAGACATGTAAGAGGGATGTGTACTATGGCTGAGTGTTTTTTTTTCTTTGGCCTCAGTCTGGACCCCCTCTTTTATTTTAATCTTCTATTTTTTACTCCCATTGCCCCCCTTCTTTACCTGTATCTCACCTTTTTTGTAAGGGGCGCTGGAAGCCGGCAGACCCGTCAGCGATGCTGTTCTGTCTCCCTGTAATGTTTGTCTGATCTTGAATGGGATTGTGCTGAAAATTTTAATTTTCCTGAAGGACTAAGTACTATCTAATGTAATCTAATCTAATTTAGTGTTTACGTGATGGCGAAAAGCACGTGTTTTTCTTCCTAGAGTTTATACAAACTGGAAATATTAAGAAAACTGCGTGATACTTTTTGAGTGAATCGATTCTGACTTTGAATAGAAAACAAATTACCGTATTTCCTTGAATTGCCGCAGTTCATTTAGTATGCGCCTGCCTTGAATTACCGCCGGGTCAAACTCACTTCCCAAAATAATTAGCGCATGCTTATTATTAGGGATGCACCGATTAATCGGTAACCGAATATATTCGGCCGAATATGGCAAAAAAAGCCACATTCGGCCTTCGGTGGAATGAGTTAAAAACAAGGCCGAATAGTGGCGTGTGACGCAATTTTTGGACGCGGTGACGCAATCAACCAACGTGCAGTGACGTTGGGATATGTTGTGTAGGCTACCTGTATAAGTGTATGAGGTTACAAGCACACACTTATTGAGATTTAGTGGGGCCTCTGTTTACATTATTAGCCTGTTGTGTAGGCTACCTGTATAAGTGTATGAGGTTACAAGCACACACTTAATTGAGATTTACTTGAGCCTTCTGTTTACATTATTAGCATATCTACTGTGGCTAAGCAGACTTTTGCCAAAAGGACAATAATTCATTTGTTGTGGGTTTATCCACTTTAATGCACTTAATTTTTTTTGGGAATGCATGTTTTGTTTGAAGGCCTAATATAAATGAAAAACTTTGTGCTTTTTTTGAAAAGCAAAAGCTACTGGAATATTAAAAAAATGTCAACATTCAATAAAAAGTTACTTTATTTGAAAAACATGTCTAAATATTTATTCTAGGCTATCTATGCAAAATAAAAAAAATTTAAAAAACTGCATTCATTATTCAGCTTCGGCTTCGGACACAAATTTTAATTTCGGTGCATCCCTACTTAGGGTTACCGCCTGGTCAAACTCGTGACATCACGAGTGACACTTCCCCTATCATCATTTTCAAAATGTAGGAGGCTGATTTCAATACCGGTAATTTAAAATCGCATAAAGGGAAGATTAAGAGCTATTTAGTAGGATTTAAGGTCCAAGCTTAAATCACACTCAAATTTTCACTGCATAACTTTGGTATGTGCCGGAGTGAGAAGAGCTTTTAAAATAATTAGCGCATGCTTACTTTTACCACATGCCTTTGGTAAGCGCAGGAATGAGAAGAGGTTTTAAATTAATTTGCGCCCGGGCGGCAATTCAAGGAAATACGGTAATCAATTTATGCTCGCTTCAGGCGACCGCCACCGGAAATGACGTCACATGCTTCCCGCCATTTAGTGTTTAATGGGGTGGATAAAAGCATTTATTTTTCTTTCCAGAGGTTACAAAAACTGTGAATATTAAGAAAAAAAAACGTGCTACTTTACCGAGATTGCTGGAGGTCGGAGCCTTCGGGCTGCTTTTGTGCGGCCATAACAAAGATCTGTCGAAGGGCAGCGTGCTGTAGCTGGTGCTGCACCCCCATCCGGGACACTTGTAGGGCCCGGACGGGCAAACACTCCACAAGTCCCCGATACACCGCTGACAGAAGCGGTGCTTGCACTCGAGGATGACGGGAGTCTTTGTGACGTGGCGACAGAGAGGACAGGTGAAGGCCGCAGTTGCTAACAAGGATCCCATGTTTATGTTGCCGCGAGTACTTCTGCATACCGGAAGACACTTCTTCTTCTTCTTCCTCTTCTTCTTCTTTTGTTTTTATGGCGGTTGGCAAGCAACCTTCTGGTGTGCATTACCGCCACCTACTGTAATGGAGTGTGGACCGACGTGGATCCCTACTCTCTATATTCTTTTATTTTCCCAGTGTTTTTTAAATATGTGTATATTGCTTTATATCCTATGTGTTCTGAATGCAATCCTAATATACCTCCCACTTCTAACCTAACATTTTCTTTTGCTAACTTATTTTCCAGTATTTCTCTTTCTCTATTATATTTCCTACATTGTATTAAAACATGGTCAACATTCTCTATTTGATGGCAAAAATCACACAGCCCTGTAGTATGTTTTCCTATCAATTTTAGTGAACTATTTAGGTATGTATGTCCTAATCTCATTCTAGTAATAATGTCTTCTTCTTTCCTATTTCTACCCCCTCCTCTCATGACACCTACTCTCCTCTGGACTTTGTAAAACTCTCTACCTTTTATTTCCTTATTCCAATGATCCTGCCACTTTTTATTGTGTTCTATCTTAATGATGCTCTTCACTTCTTCTTTACTGTGCTTAATCTCCATGTTTACTTCTGTTTTAGTGCTTGCTTGTTTTGCGTACCTATCAGCTAACTCATTCCCCACAACTCCTACATGAGCAGGAACCCAGAGAAATGTTACCACACCTCCCGCTTTATTTATCCTGTAGATTGCCTGAACTATTTCATAAACTATATCTAGTCTTGTTTCTGATGCTATGTTTTTTATGCTCGTCAATGCACTGCTGGAGTCCGAGCACACGACTACTTTCCTTGCCGTCTTTTCCTCTATCCAGTTAACTGCCATATAAATTGCTACCAATTCCCCCGTAAAAACAGATAGTTTATCACTGATTCTTTTATTCAACACTATATTTCTCTGTGGGATAACTGCAGCAGCTCCTACTTTATTATTTATAGTTTTTGATGCATCTGTGAATATCATGATGTTATCAAAAAACATTTCCTCAATCCATTGTTCTATTTGGTAACTATTTAAATGTCTATTCTTCAGTAATTGCATGTTTACCTTTGGGTTGTCATACATCCACGGTGGTATTGCAGGAATTGGTACTGTAGGGCTAACTTTAATATTGTCAATTTGTGCTTTGATACATATATCTCCTATTATCCACCCAAAAACTATTCATTTTTTTCTTCTCTTTTTCTTGGCAGTTTATTAGCACTTGACGGGTTGGATGTCCTTGCTTGGATCCTTTGAAGTTTGCCCAATAAACTGCTGAGAGTTGATCTCTCCTCATGTCCCAAGGTTTTTCCTTCATTTCTACTTGTAATGCTGCCACTGGAGTAGATTTAGTAGTTCCACAACATAATCTTAACGCCTGCGACTGGATCCGGTCTATTTTCTCAAGTAGTGTTTTTGAAGCAGATTGATAAATAATGCATCCGTAGTCAATAACAGATGGAATTAAAGTGATATATATTGTTTTCAATGTCAACCTATCAGCCCCCCAATCTTTACCCCTCAAAGCCCTCATTATATTTAACACCTTTTTACTTTTCTCCAGTATCTTGCTGATGTGGGTTGACCAGTTCATATTTTTATCAAACCATATTCCTAAATATTTAAATACTTGTACCTCTTCTATGTTTTCTCCATAGAGTTTTATTTGGAGCTTGTTTTGTACTTTCCTCTTCGTAAAATGTATGACTTTTGTCTTTCCAACAGAGAATCTTAAACCCCAAGCCGTCCCCCAGTCTTGAACATTATTTACTGCTTTTTGAATCTTCTTTTCTATATCATTCTATGTTCTACTTGTTAAAAAGTATTTTATCCATCTGTACATTCTTCCTCTAATCCCAATCCTATTTAGTTTCATCAGCAAGCCCTGTTTCCACAACATATCATACGCTTTCTCTATGTCAAAAAATACCGCAATTCTACTTTCTTTATTTATTTGTCCCTTTCTAATTTCCTCTTCCAGCTGCACTGCTGGGTCATTTGTGCTTCTTGCTTTGCAAAAACCACTTTGGTAGTTTTTTATAATTTCTTTTGACTCTAAATAATATATTAATCTTTCATTAATCATTTTTTCCATTACTTTGCCCAAATTTGAGGTCAATGCTATCGGCCTATAATTTCCTGCCTCTTCCGGATCTTTCCCTGGCTTGCATATTGGAATTATTACAGCTGTTTTCCACTCATCTGCTCATTTTTCTTCTTCTTCATACCTGCAACAACTTCATAGTTCTTTGAAACTATCGCCACCATGTGGTCATACCTGCAACAACTTCATAGTTCTTTGAAACTATCGCCACCATGTGGTCATACCTGCAACAACTTCATAGTTCTTTGAAACTATCGCCACCATGTGGTCATACCTGCAACAACTTCATAGTTCTTTGAAACTATCGCCACCATGTGGTCATACCTGCAACAACTTCATAGTTCTTTGAAACTATCGCCACCACGTGGTCATACCTGCAACAACTTCATAGTTCTTTGAAACTATCGCCACCATGTGGTCATACCTGCAACAACTTCATAGTTCTTTGAAACTATCGCCACCACGTTGTCATACCTGCAACAACTTCATAGTTCTTTGAAACTATCGCCACCACGTGGTCATACCTGCAACAACTTCATAGTTCTTTGAAACTATCGCCACCATGTGGTCATACCTGCAACAACTTCATAGTTCTTTGAAACTATCGCCACCACGTGGTCATACCTGCAACAACTTCATAGTTCTTTGAAACTATCGCCACCATGTGGTCATACCTGCAACAACTTCATAGTTCTTTGAAACTATCGCCACCATGTGGTCATACCTGCAACAACTTCATAGTTCTTTGAAACTATCGCCACCATGTGGTCATACCTGCAACAACTTCATAGTTCTTTAAAACTATCGCTTCATAGTTCTTTGAAACTATATGTGATACATGATGTGTGATGTATGACGTGGGATATATGATGTGTGGCCAAATCAACTGTTTGGTAACTTCTTAAAAAGAGAGATAACATTTGTGTCTGGAAAGAAATCTGCTCTTCTCAACACTAAGGATAGCTGGGTGGTTAAGACTGCTGACTCTGAATGAGAGTTCCATTGCTCAAATCCCCCTCTGGTTGTTGGCATTTTTTTCTACCTCATTATACCTTACTGAGCCAGGAGTCCTCAATTACATTTCTAAATGAAAAAAACATTAACACCAAAATCCCAGGATAGCCCAGTGGTTAAGACTGCTGACTCAGAATAAATGGTACTGGGTTCAAACCCCACTCTGATTCATGGTATTTTGTTGTGCCTCATCATACTTTACTGAGCCAGGAGTCCTCAATTACATTTCTGAATGAAAAAAAATATGAACTCCAAAATTCCCAGGATGGCACAGTGGTTAAGATTGCTGACTCAGAACAAGCAGTACTGGGTTCAAACCCCACTCTGATTCATGGTATTTTGTTGTACTTCATTATATTCTACTGAGCCAGGAGTCCTTGATTACATATGAGTATGGAACACAACTGCTTATATTCAGAAGACCCAGGATAGACCAGGGGTTAAGACTGCTGACTGGGAATTAAAGAGACTGGGTTCAAATCCCACTCTGATCATTGGAATTTTGTTCTATCTCATCATACTTTACTGAGCCAGGAGTCCTCAATTATATTTGTGTATGAAAAAAATATATTTCTCGCAAGACCCCGGATAGCCCAGTGGTTAAGACTCTTGACTCAAGTTAAAGAATGTGGAGTTCGAATCCTGCTTGGGTTGACATGTAATTTAAAAGATCAGCTGGAGGCTGCAAGTTGACAAATATTGTGACTGTGTCATTTTTCTCATGTAATTTTAAAATAATAATTTAATTTACTTTTTTTTTATCCAATTACAATTAACCTATTTTATTTTATTTGTACCCAGGAGAGCTCATTGGTCAACGCTCTTTATTTATCCTATTCCCACCCACCTCAGGAGTTACGCTCACTCGCACACACTCCTACACTCACACACACACACACACACACATTCTCACACACACAGGTAACCCCTGAGGTGTCATCATTGACTATTTGACAATTTATTTTGGATTATTATTATCTTTAGTGTTGACTTAATTTTTCAACTATATGTTAGTCAAACAACTAGCACATAACATTACTCTGTGTGGGGGAGAAGAAACAGCCCACGATGTATGTCGTCTTGACGCCATACTGCCAAATTACTGATTCCATGTATGGGATTTGAACTCACTACCCCTGTATTAGGAGCCCACAGTGTTGACCATTGAGCTATTCTGGGTCCCAACAAAGTTTGGTTTTCGCTCATATACAAATGTTATCAGTGAACTATGATCAGGCAAAACAAAGAACAAGAACTTCCCAGTTGTGGATTTGAACCCAGTAGTACTGCGTGTGAGGCAGCAGTCTTAACCATTGAGCAATTTGGGTTATGTTGCTACATGATTTGTCTCAATATAAAAATGTTACATACCTGTTGTTGAGTAGTTGGTGTGTGCCATGTCTCTCAGGTGTGACATACCTGTTGTTGGTGTGTGCCATGTCTCTCAGGTGTGACATACCTGTTGTTGGTGTACCAAAAAGGTCTATTTTGGTTTCATCTGACCACATGACATTCTCCCAATCCTCTGTTGTATCATCCATGTATCCATTTTGTTATAAACTCAACTCGTATTTGGAGAATACTAAGTTGCATTCCAAGAACACCATACCTACTGTGAAGCATGGGGGTGGAAACATCATGCTTTGGGGCTGTTTTTCTGCTAAGGGGACAGGACGATTGATCCGTGTTAAGGAAAGAATGAATGGGGCCATGTATCGTGAGATTTTGAGCCAAAACCTCCTTCCATCAGTGAGAGCTTTGAATGGTTGACCAAATACTTATTTTCTACCATAATTTACAAATAAATTATTTTAAAATCCTACAATGTGAATTCCTGGATTTTTTTTTCACAATCTGTCTCTCACAGTTGAAGTGTACCGATGATGAAAATGACAGACCTCTGTCATCATTTTAAGCGGGAGAACTTGCTGACTAAATACTTTTTTGCCCCACTGTATGTATACATTTTACAGGACTCTCATCGTCTGCCTCAGAGACCCAAGTAGTTTTTAGTGTATTATGCAAATGAGCCATGTTAGTCATTGTAGGAGCCAGATCATGTGTGTATGTGAAGTGAAGTGAATTATATTTATATAGCGCTTTTCTCAAGTGACTCAAAGCGCTTTACATAGTGACACCCAATATCTAAGTTACATTTAAACCAGTGTGGGTGGCACTGGGAGCAGGTGGGTAAAGTTTCTTGCCCAAGGACACAACGGCAGTGACTACGATGGCACAAGCGGGAATCGAACCTGCAACCCTCAAGTTGCTGGCACGGCCACTCTACCAACCGAGCTATGCCGCCCACGTGGTGTTTGTGGATGTGTACACAAGGAACAGAAGCATGTGTCACGTGACATAGGTGGCCGTCACCATAAAGAAGCTTTTTTTACCTGTACTCAAGAGGGAGAGAGGAAAGAGTAGAGCTCGGTAGCCATCATTTCTGCTCGGTTGGTAGAGTGGCCGTGCCAGCGACCTGAGGGTTCCAGGTTCGATCCCCGCTTCTGCCAACCTAGTCACTGCTGTTGTGTCCTCGGGCAAGACACTTTACCCACCTGCTCCCAGTGCCACCCACACTGGTTTCAAAATGTAACTTAGATATCGGGCTACACAATGTAAAGCGCTTCGAGTCACAAGAGAAAAGCGCTATATAAATATAATTAACTTCACATTAAATCAAATAATTTACTGTATTGTGAATTGTGATTGAAAAGTATGCCAAGAATAAACGTGTAAAATGTTTATTAAAAATATGTATCATGGAATAAAAACAGTATTTTCCAATAGATGTCCTTTACTTGACATTCTGTCTTGTCAGTCTCCCGCTACGTGTCTTGAAGCCTGCAACAAAAAGTAAGTTTACCACACTTACAGTATAATCTACAAAAGGTTTATGTGTATCAAAACACATGCAAACTTGTTCGCACACGCAAAGCTGATCTAAATATTTGTCGATTAATGAGCAAAATAAGGAGTGCAATCCATCCCATCCATCCATTTTCTATCGCTTATTCCCTCCATTTAACATATTTGTCTTAATGATGTATGCAGAATATATGTTGATTATCAGAATGCCCACAATACTGGGAGGAGAAAATGCAAATACAAATCACTCAACATGAACAGTGAGATTTATCAATGCTGAAACTGTCCTGCAGGCAGTATCGTGCCTCTTAAAAAGTCTGAAATCTGCGTGCAAACTGGCATAGTTGCACACAGCGCTGTGAGAAAGGAGGCGATCACGCTGCAAAGACAACTGAACAGAGAAGCCTTTGTTCTACGTGTGCATGTCATATTTGGACTGTTAGAAATAAAAAGAAGAAGATATATATTCAGCAATATCATTTTATAGCTGCTGGACAACTTAAAGGGCCGATTAAACCAAATTCTATTAATTGATGTTGTTTTTTAATGGTATTCCTTTTTTGATTTAGAAAATATGCACCGTATTTTTCAGACTATAAGTAGCAGGTTTTTTTTCATAGTTTGGCCGGGGGTGCGACTTATACTCAGGAGCAACTTATGTGTGAAATTATTAACACATTACCGTAAAATATCAATATTATTTAGCTCATTCACGTAAGAGACTAGACGTATAAGATTTCATGGAATTTATGGATTAGGAGTGAGAGATAGTTTGGTAAAGGTATAGCATGTTCTATATGTTCTAGTTATTTGAATGACTCTTACCATAATATGTTAGGTTAACATAGCAGTTGCTTATTTATGCCTCATATAACCTACACTTATTCAGCCTGTTCTTCACTATTCTTGATTTATTTTAAATAGCCTTTCAAATGTCTATTCTCGGTGTTGGCTTTTATCAAATACATTTCCCACAAAAATGCAACTTATACTCCAGTGCGACTTGTATGTTTTTTTCCTTCTTTATTGTGCATTTTCGGCAGGTGCGACTTATACTCCGAAAAATATGGTATTGAACAAATATATAAACGCAACACTTTTGTTTTTGCTCCCATTTATCATGAATTGAACTTAAAGATCTGAAACTTTTACTATACACAAAATATATATTCCTCTCAAAAATTACTTACAAATCTGTGTTAGTGAGCATTTCTTATTTGCCAAGATGATCCATCCCACCTCACTGGTGTGGCATATCAAAATGCTGATTGAACAGCATGATTATTGCACAGGTGTGCCTTAGGCTGCCCACATTAAAAGGCCACTCTGAAATGTGCAGTTTTGCTTTATTAGGGGGATTATGACAAGAACTGTAACACACTGTTGTATGCCGATCCACATTATCTCAAACGTGCTTACTGGGTGACATGTCCGGTGAGTATGCTGGTCATGCAAGAACTGGGATGTTTTTAGCTTCCAGATCCTTGCAACATGAGTTAGTAAATGTTATTTATAAAGGTGATGGCCTCGGGTGATTAGTACAACAATGGGGCTCAGGGTCTCGTCACGGTATCTCTGCGCATGGAAAATGCCATCAATAAAATGCACATGGTTTCGCTGTCAATAATAACATACCAAAACCTCTGTATTGTGCCAGACGCCATTGAGTGTGAGCATTTGCCCACTCAAGTTGGTTAAGAAGACAAACTGCAGCTAGGTCGAGACCCCGATGAGGACCACGAGCATGCAGATGAGCTTTCCTGAGACAGATTGATTGATTGATACTTTTATTAGTAGATTGCACAGTACAGTACATATTCCGTACAATTGACCACTAATTGGTAACACCCCAATATGTTTTTCAACTTGTTTAAGTCGGGGTCCACGTTAATCAATTCATGGTAGTTTCTTACAGTTTGTGCAGAAATGCTATGGTTAAGCAAACCAATTGTTGAATCAGCTGTCCGGGTGGCAGGTCTCAGCCAATCATGGCTTGTGTGGTTACATATGGTCTGCGGCCGTGAGGCCAGTTGGATGCATTGCCAAATTCTCTGAAACACCTTTGGAGGCGGCTTATACCAAACGGCCTGGGCTACTGGGTGTGAAGTTGGAGAAGATGCAGGTGGAGGCCCCCTTGGTGTCCTGGGTTGTAGATTACCTGACTGACAAACCACAGTATGTGCGACTGCAGGACTGTGTGTCTGACAGGCTGGTCAGCAACACCGGGGCCCCGGAGGCTACAGTACTCTTCCCCCTTCCTCTTCACCATTTACACCACCGATTTCCACTATCAGTCAGAGTCCTGCCACCTTCAGAAGTTTTCTGATGACTCTGCGATAGTGGGGTGTATTGAGGAAGGTGATGACGAGGAATACAGGACACTGGTGGAGGACTTTGTCACATGGTGTGAAAAGAACCACCTCCAGCTCAATGTTACGGAGACCAAGGAGCTGGTTGTGGACCTGGGAAGGAGGAGGAGTACTCTGGCGACCCATCTTTCCATCCAGGGGGTGGATGTGGACATGGTTGAGGATTATAAATACCTCGGAGTACACATGGACAACAAGCTGAATGGGTCAAAACACGCTGAGGCCCTCTACAAGAAGGGACAGAGCCGAATCTATATTTCCTTTGGAGGCTAGGATCCTTCAACATCTGTACAAAGATGTTGAAGATGTTCTACGAGTCGGTGGTGGCGAGCGCCCTCTTGTACGCCGTGGCCTGCTGGGGCAGCGGGCTGAGAGTGAGGGACGCAAACAGACTGGACAAGTTGGTAGAGAAGGCCAGTAACGTGGTGGGAGTGGAGCTGGACTCTCTGGCGGTGGTGTCAGAGAGAAGTCTAGCAAAACTCCTAGCCATTATGGACAACACCTCCCACCCACTACACTTGGACCTTGCAGAGAGAATGAGCACGTTCAGTGGAAGGCTCAGACTCCCTAAATGCAAAACGGAACCACACAGGAGGTCCTTCACACCGACAGCCATCAGACTGTATTATGCATATGTTCCTTGACTGCACTTAAATGTAGAATATATGTAGAATATATTTATATTATTCATATATATTATATTATTTATTATTATCATTGTTTATTGTGAGCGAACTGTGGTGCTGAATTTCCCCCAGGGATCAATAAAGTACTTTCTATTCTATTCTAGAAAAGCGCTATACAAGTACAACCCATTTATTTATAACCCATTTATTCTTATGGCGGAGAAATAAACATTTAATTGACGGGCAACAGCTCTGGTGGACATTGCTGCAGTCAGCTAGCCTACTGCACGCTCCCTCGAAACTTGCGACATCTGAAGCATTGTGTTGTGTGATAAAACTGCACATTTCACAGTGGCCTTTTATTTTGGACAGCTCAAGGCACACCTGTCAGGTGGGATGGATTATCTTGGCAAAGAAAAAATGCTCACTAACAAATGTATACAGATTTGTGAACAATATTTGAGAGGAACAGGTATTTTGTGTTTATAGTCAAAGTTTTCGATCTTTGAGTTCATTTAAATTGGGAACAAGAACAAAAGCGTTGCGTTTTTTGTTTTTGTATTTAGTATAACTCCTAAAAAAATGTCTTGCAATATGCAGTTTGATCATTCCTGCTGCAAATAGTATACATATTGTGATTCTATATTGCAGAAAAGGTGTTAGATGATCGATATGTGCTATAATCTAATATAAGCCCCCCTCTAGTGTGGAGAGCATAATAACATGAATGTAGAGGGAAAGAAGTGTTTCCAAGGGCACATAATGCTTCTAGTATACAAAAATAGGGTGATCTGCGCCACTTTTGCAGCTATCAATTGCACAAAGTAGATCACATACAACACGTCCACCAACAGTACATGCACTTTTATAGTTTGCGCACACAGAAAAGTGTGTGGGAATTGGATCCTCAAAGATCAGGCTCTTAATATTTTCAGAAAATGGGAGTATTATTAGAATCAGACCTGCAGCCGGCTCTGTATTGTTCTTTTTCCTCCTGCCTGACGTGGATTTCGGTTCTTGCTGAGGTGTGTTTGCTGGTCTTCTTCTGGGTGTGGCTTCTTCTTGAGGTCCATTTTCTTCTTCCTTTGCTGCTTTTGTGGGCTTTTTGGCTGCTTTTTTCTTCACTGTGCTGTCAGAGTTGTGTTTCCTGGACACCTGAAGTACAGCCACAATGGGGTTAGATTTCTATGTGCTGGTGGTGATTACCTACTGAATATACCTTTTTCTTGCGGGGGTAATCATGGTCTGCATCTGTATCTTTTCTCTTTTTGGCCTTTGGAGACTTTGATTCTGGTGTGTGAGAAAAGATAAAGACACACTAAGCTTTCTCTTATGTGTAATGGTATCTCAACTATTTTTTCTGGCGTTTACCTTTAGGAGCCATAGGACCTGGATCGCCCTGAAATGACACCATTTTATATTAGTCAATACATGCTACAAATATAGTTGTTACGTATGAAAACGTGTTTGCATACTTTGAACCACATAGTCCTGCCATTGTGGTCGCGTACAGACTTCATTCCATCCACATAGTAACACTGCAACCAGGCCTCAAAACCCGAGTAGTCTTTCTTCTCTGGATCGTAACCTTTCCCACCTCCATAAACAAAAAGTCGAAATAAGAGGAGCACCTTTGTGTCGTTGTCTTCCCCCCACCCCGATCAACCTTGAAACATGGATTCTTACCTAAGTTCACCACCTCCAGCGGTACTGTGTGGCAAAGTCTGAGCAGGTCTGTATTCTCCTCTTCCATTTTGTCCTTTTTGGCTCCCTTAACATTTTTGGGCAAAACAAAACTGTTAATAATCGAGGTAAAATACTTGTTTGTACTTATTTGACCTTTTTGTTATGGATCTCCTTTTTTACAGCTTTCTTGTCTTCACACGCATCCTCTGACTCGAGGCCTTCCAGCACAGTCCGGGCAGGCACAAAGGGTGGAATGTTCAACCTGGAAGACACACATGGGCATCTTTCCAAAAACAGAAGGTATTTTGTGTGGAAACAGTGCTACACTTTTATAGTAAACACATTTCCAAGTGAAATTAGGAATTGCTTGTTTATTCATCCAAGATGATTAGAATCTGGGGAATACAAAAACATTCTTCACTCTCCTTTTCAGATCACGGTGACCTGAGTATGTATCTTCAGTCAATGGTCATTTCTTTTACAGCAGGCTCTTTGGTGAAGTGTAATATTATTGCTTCCTTTCTTTTGACTAAGGAGTCTTGCAAAAGTACTTCACACAGTGGGCACGGCTGTAACAAAATAACACTGCAATGTACTGTCAACAAGTACAAAACCCCAAACCAGTGAAGTAGCACGTTGTGTAAATTGTAAATAAAAACAGAATACAATGATTTGTAAATCCTTTTTAACTTATATTCAATTGAATAGACTGCAAAGACAAGATATTTAATGTTGGATCTGAGAAACTTTTTTTTTTTGCAAATATTAGCTCATTTTGGAATTTGATGCCTGCAACATGCTTAAAAAAAGCTGGCACAAGTGTCAAAAAAGACCGAAAAAGTTGAGGAATGCTCATCAAACACTTGTTTGGAACAGGTGGGTGCCATGATTGGGTATAAAAGCAGCTTCCATGAAATGCCCAGTCATTCACAAACAAGGATGGGGCAATGTAGTTCACTTTGTGAACAACTGCATGAGCAAATTGTCAAACAGTTCAAGAACAACATTTCTCAACAAGCTATCGCAAGAAATTTAGGCATTTCACCATCTACTGTCTGTAATATCATCAAAAGGTTCAGAGAATCTGGAGAAATCACTGCACGAAAGCGGCAATGCCCGTGACCTTTGATTCTTCAGGCGGTACTGCATCAAAAAGCGACTTCAGTGTACAAAGGATATCACCGCATGGGCTCAGGGACACTTCAGAAAACCACTGTGAGTAACTACAGTCCCTCGCTACATCTTTAAGTGCAAGTTAAAACTCTACTATGCAAAGCGAAAACCATTTATCAACAACACCCAGAAACGCCGCTGGCTTGGCTGGGCCCAAGCTCATCTAAGATGGACTGATGCAAAGTGGAAAAGTATTCTGTGGTCTGACAAGTCCACATTTCTAATTGTTTTTGGAAACTGTGGACGTCGTGTCCTCCAGACCAAAGAGGAAAAGAACCATCTGGACTGTTATAGGCGCAAACTTCAAAAGCCAGCATCTGTGATGGTATGGGGCTTTTTTAATGCCCAAGGCATGGATGGGTAACTTACATATCTGTGAAGGCACCATTAAGGGCTGAAAGGTACATACAGGTGTTGTTGCAACATATGTTGCCATTCAAGCAACATATTTTTCATGGACGCCCCTGCTTATTTCAGCAAGACAATGCCAAGCCACATTCTGTACATGTCACAAGAGTGCGGGTACTAGATTGGCCTGCCTGCAGTCCAGACCTGTCTCCCATTGAAAATGTGTGGTGCATTATCAAGTGTAAAATTTGACAACAGAGACCCCGGACTGTTGAACAACTTAAGCTGTTCATAAAGCAAGAATGGAAAATAATTCCACATGAAGAACTTCAAAAATTGGTCTCCTCAGTTCCCAAACGTTTACTGAGTGTTGTTAAAAGGAAAGGCCATGTAACACAGTGGTAAAAATGCCCCTGTGACAACTTTTTTGCAATGTGTTGCTGCCATTAAATTCCAAGTTAATGATTATTTGCAAAAAAATGAAGTTTCTCAGGTGGAACATTTTAAATATCTTGTCTTTGCAGTCTATCCAATTGAATATAAGTTAGAAAGGATTTGAAAGTCATTGTATTCGGTCTTTATTTACACAACGTGCCAACTTCCCTGGTTTTGGGTTAATTCATAATAACCTTTTGTCAAATCTTTTTTGGATCCTTTGATTTGGTGCTCATATCTGCTTTTTGCACAAAGATTTAAGCCTCTTTTGTACTCAGTCTGCGCGCTGCTTGCTGTATAATAGCCATCTTAGCTTCGTTGACCACCGCTGGACTGTTCACTTCCAGGAAGAAGTCACATGTCGGAATCCCAGCTATTCTCCCAAAAGGGAACTTCCAAGTCAAGGCCTCCAGGATTATTTCCCTCCCCGGGTTCAACTATAGCCCCCTCAAACCCCCCAGCCTCTTTGTAGCACCATCCCTGGTTAAGGCATGTGATGTACAAAGTAGTCATTAAAGGCCTACTGAAATGAGATGTTCTTATTTAAACGGGAATAGCAGGTCCATTCTATGTGTCATACTTGATCATTTTGCCATATTGCCATATTTTTGCTGAAAGGATTTAGTAGAGAACATCCACGATAAAGTTTGCAACTTTCTGTGCTAAGAGAAAAGCCCTGCCTCTACCGGAAGTAGCAGACGATGACGTCACCCGTGTGGGGGCTCCTCACATATTCACATTATTTTTAATGGGGGCATCCAACAAAAAGTGCTATTCGGACCGAGAAAACGACAATTTCCCCATTAAATTGAGCGAGGATGAAAGATTTGTGTTTGAGGATATTGATAGCGACGGACTAGGAAAAACAAAAGCGCTATTGCATTGGGACGGATTCTGATGTTTTTAGACACATTTACTAGGATAATGCTGAGAAATCCCTTATCTTTCTATTGTGTTGCTAGTGTTTTAGTGAGTTAAATAGTACCTGATAGTCGGAAGGGTATTTCCACGGGTGTGTTGACGCGCAGTGTCTCAGGGGAGTCGACAACAGCTGTATGGACGGCACAAGCTCAGCTTTTTTCCTGTAAGAACTGACTTTTTAACCACAATTTTCTCACCGAAACCTGCTGGTTGACATGTGGTCGGGATCCATGTTTGCTTGACCGCGCTCTGATCCATAGGAAAGTTTCACCTCCAGGAATTTTAAACAAGGAATCACCGTGTGTTTGTGTGGCTAAAGGCTAAAGCTTCCCAACTCCACCTTTCTACTGTGACTTATACCATTTTAATTGAACAAATTGCAAAAAAATCAGCAACACAGATGTCCAAAAAAAGTGTATAATTATGCCGTTAAAGCAGACGACTTTTAGCTGCGTGTGTGTGTGCCAGCGCTCATACTTCCTAAAAACCCGTGACGTCTTGCGTACACGTCATCATTACACGACGTTTCGAAGATGAAACTCCCGGGAAATTTAAAATTGTCCATCCATCCATCCATCTTCTTCCGCTTATCAGAGGTCGGGTCGCGGGGGTAGCAGCCTAAGCAGGGAAACCCAGACTTCCCTCTCCCCAGCCACTTCGTCAAGCTCTTCCCGGGGGATCCCGAGGCGTTCCCAGGCCAGCCGGGAGACATAGTCTTCCCAACGTGTCCTGGGTCTTCCCCGTGGCCTCCTACCGGTTGGACGTGCCCTAAACACCTCCCTCGGGAGGCGTTCGGGTGGCATCCTGACCAGATGCCCGAACCACCTCATCTGGCTCCTCTCCATGTGGAGGAACAGCGGCTTTACTTTGAGTTCCTCCCGGATGGCAGACCTTCTCACCCTATCTCTAAGGGAGAGACCCAAACTCATTTCGGCCGCTTGTACCCGTGATCTTATCCTTTCGGTCATGACCCAAAGCTCATGACCATAGGTGAGGATGGGAGATCGACCGGTAAATTGAGAGCTTTGCCTTCCGGCTCAGCTCCTTCTTCACCACAACGGATCGGTACAACGTCCGGATTACTGAAGACGCCGCACCGATCCGCCTGTCGATCTCACCATCCACTCTTCCCCCACTCGTGAACAAGACTCCTAGGTACTTGAACTCCTCCACTTGGGGCAGGGTCTCTTCCCCAACCCGGAGATGGCACTCCACCCTTTTCCGGGCGAGAACCATGGACTCGGACTTGGAGGTGCTGATTCTCATTCCGGTCGCTTCACACTCGGCTGCGAACCGATCCAGTGAGAGCTGAAGATCCCGGCCAGATGAAGCCATCAGGACCACATCATCTGCAAAAAGCAGAGACCTAATCCCGCGGCCACCAAATCGGAACCCCTCAAGTAAACTAAAAAAGCCGTATTGGCATGTGTTGCAATGTTAATATTTCATCATTGATATATAGAGGGTTGGACTCCGCCAAGGCTGTCCTTTGTCACCGATTCTGTTCATAACTTTTATGGACAGAATTTCTAGGCGCAGTCAAGGCGTTGAGGGGTTCCGGATTGGTAACCGCAGGATTAGGTCTCTGCTTTTTGCAGATGATGTGGTCCTGATGGCTTCATCTGACCGGGATCTTCAGCTCTCGCTGGATCGGTTCGCAGCCGAGTGTGAAGCGACCGGAATGAGAATCAGCACCTCCAAGTCCGAGTCCATGGTTCTCGCCCGGAAAAGGGTGGAGTGCCATCTCCGGGTTGGGGAGGAGACCCTGCCCCAAGTGGAGGAGTTCAAGTACCTAGGAGTCTTGTCCACGAGTGAGGGAAGAGTGGATCGTGAGATCGACAGGCGGATCGGTGCGGCGTCTTCAGTAATGCGGACGTTGTACCGATCCGTTGTGGTGAAGAAGGAGCTGAGCCGGAAGGCAAAGCTCTCAATTTACCGGTCGATCTACGTTCCCATCCTCACCTATGGTCATGAGCTTTGGGTCATGACCGAAAGGATAAGATCACGGGTACAAGCGGCCGAAATGAGTTTCCTCCGCCGTGTGGCGGGGCTCTCCCTTAGAGATAGGGTGAGAAGCTCTGCCATCCGGGAGGAACTCAAAGTAAAGCCGCTGCTCCTTCACATCGAGAGGAGCCAGATGAGGTGGTTCGGGCATCTGGTCAGGATGCCACCCGAACACCTCCCTAGGGAGGTGTTTAGGGCACGTCCAACCGGTAGGAGGCCACGGGGAAGACCCAGGACACGTTGGGAAGACTATGTCTCCCGGCTGGCCTGGGAACGCCTCGGGATCCCCCGGGAAGAGCTAGACGAAGTGGCTGGGGAGAGGGAAGTCTGGGTTTCCCTGCTTAGGCTGTTGCCCCCGCGACCCGACCTCGGATAAGCGGAAGATGATGGATGGATGTATATATAAACTATCAGACTGCGTGGTGGCTAGTAGTGGCTTTCAGTAGGCCTTTAACTTGACTATTCCCTTCTTAACAACAATACACACAGAGTAATATTCCAAAAAGTAAGGAGTGTTTTAAATGTATGCTGAATAGAATGGGGAATCATTTGTTGTTGTTGGTTGTACTTGTATAGCGCTTTTCTACCCCTTTTTAAGGAGCCCAAAGCCCTTTGACAATATTTCCACATTCACACGTGTAGATATGCAGACCACAGTCTTTCCACCACTTTAAGTAGTTTTAGACCCGCCTAAATACAAACCTATAAAGGATTTCAGCTCTGAGGTAGTTGCCAATGCCGTTGAAGTACTTCTGGTTGAGCAGTACTTCACAGATGGGTCGATCAAAGACACGGTCAGACAGACGCGACACCACTTTCTCCCTGCCAAGTGCAAGTCAGGGAAATGACAGTTTAGTTTTTTTTGTGTGTGTGATTATAATGGATGCGGTCCTGACCTGAAGCTTCTGTACTCAAACATGATGCAGGGTCCTCGGTCAGGCTGCCACTTCCCATTTGGCTGCCAGCTGCCGAACCTGCGTGCGTCCACGTAGCTCAGCACTCTGCCAGGCGTCTCGTTGGAATAAAAGCGCAGATGGGCATGCTTGGGAAGCTCATCCAGGGCGGTGAAGCGGAAGAACCCTGACATGCCAAAGCGAAAGACAATGTCCACCGGCTGCTGCGCCTCTTTGGCCTCGGTGTCGTCACTCTTGATGGGCGTCAGCGTGAGCTTCACTTCCTTCCCTCTGGAAGTGGCGTTGATGCGGTATGCATCGCAGGTGAAGGCCACGTCGGGGCTTTTGCTGACATCAGACTTTATGACGGGTCCAGCAAACACCACCCCGTTGCACATCTTGTTGACATAAAGGCTGGCCAGATGGAGTTCGGGTCCCTCTGGCATTTTTGTTGGAAGGAACTCAGAAGTTATGCAACTGCAAAAAAAAAAAATTAACAATGAGGTTATGTCCTTACTTCAGTGTTGTTGTCATTTGCACGGAATTGAAGGATGTCTCTATTAATGTTTTGATCATCTATTTCTCCATGCGAGTTTGTACTGTTTTACCCAGAATGAATCTGAGGTCTGTTTGGTGGCCGCGGGATTAGGTCTCTGCTTTTTGCAGATGTGGTCCTGTTGGCTTCATCTGGCCGGGATCTTCAGCTCTCACTGGATCGGTTCGCAGCCGAGTGTGAAGTGACCGGAATGAGAATCAGCAGCTGCAAGACCGAGTCCACGGTTCTATCCTGGAAAAGGGTGGAGTGCCATCTCCGGGTTGGGGAGGAGACCCTGCCCCAAGTGGAGGAGTTCAAGTACCTTGGAGTCTTGTTCACGAGTGGATCGAGAGATCGACAGGCTGATTGGTGCGGCGTCTTCAGTAACGCGGGCTTTGTACCGATCCGTTGTGGTGAAGGAGCTGAGCTGGAAGGCAAAGCTCTCAATTTACCGGTCGATCTACATTCCAAACCTCACCAATGGTCATGAGCTTTGGGTCATGACCGAAAGTATAAGATCACGGGTACAAGCGGCCCAAATTGAGTTTCCTCCGCCATGAATTGATTAACGATGTTACCATTTAGTGGTCAATTGTACGGAATATGCACTGAACTGTGCAATCTACTAATAAAATTATTAAAATAAAGGGTGGCGGGTCTCTCCCTTAGAGATAGGGTGAGAAGCTCTGTCATCCAGGAGGAACTCAAAGTAAAGCCGCTGCTCCTCCACATCGAGAGGAGCCAGATGAGGTGGCTCGGGCATCTGGTCAGGATGCCACCCGAACGCCTCCCGAGGGAGGTGTTTAGGGCACGTCCAACCGTTAGCAGGCCACGGGGAAGACCCAGGACACATTGGGAATACCATGTCTCCCGGCTGGCCTGGGAACGCTTCGGGATCCCCCGGGAGGAGCTAGACGAAGTGGCTGGGTAGAGGGAAGTCTGGGCTTCTCTGCTTAGGCTGCTGCCCCCGCAACCCGACCTCGGATAAGCGGAAGGAGGAGGGATGGAATGGTCGTTGAATGTTTTTTTTTCTTTTGACAAAATCTAATCTTAGACCTCATGATTAGATTTTGCTCACAAGCTTGGCAATTTTATAGTAATTGTAACCCGTTACCTAAACAAGTTACGAGAACCTTTTTTTTTATATTCAACGTCAGACGACGCCTCAATTACTTCAGGAAGCATTGGAGATAGTCAAACATCGCAGGTCCAACCTCAATTTATAATGTATTTTTAGACCACACGCCATGTAAAATACATACTTTGCGCTCACGTTACAAAATTGTTAATATTTTTTTGTTGAATAACCAAGCGTTTTAATGCACTTTTGCTTAGACATTAAACGACTTACCTGAAGTAGACGCCACAGTCCTCTTAACTGTATTTGAGAGCGGTTTTTATATTCCGTTTTTTACACGCCAAGTTATATTTCATGTGTTGATATTCCAAATGCTGCAAGACGGCGTTGTCAGTGACATCATGGATTTACCATCGCGTGCGTGTTACCAAACATGTTGTGTAACGTTACCGCCAACCAGCCATTGAACAACGCTGCGAAGATATCGCGAGATTTTCCAGGTAAGCTTTTAACTATCTTTCAACCTTCTCCCCCAAATTACATTTGTCATAAAAAACACATTATATTACTGTTAACTAAAAATCCCCCATCCATCCATTTTTTTGATGTTAGCTTCAATTAAAACCAAGTATTCGATTGGCGAAAGCACAACGCGTGAGCAGCGCAATGCATGATGGTAAATGTAGTGTCACGTAGTACAACCCGTTGAACATATTTTTTATTACAATTCAAATGAGTTACATAACACGTAATTTTACAAATGTGATCTAGATAGTACATTCAGCATCATCAACACAACTCCATATGATAAGAAAAAAATATTCCAAACATGTATAAATGGCACTTTCAGCATTTGTGTCTTCAAACTCTTGGTCATTGTAGAGCGTTCATCATTGTCTGGGCTTGTTTGAGCTCTGAAAAAAAAAACACATCAAATAGAAATATTAAACCATAACTGTTGGCATTAAGAGTTTGTGATGTGCGGATTGATACTGAAATAGTAATACCGCCGATACCATTATCATTCCGCACTCCATCCAGCTGTATGATTACTCGCCATAGATGATATCTGTATTACCTGACACCTTCTATCTTAGCTACTTCTCTTTGTTTTTAATGTCTATTTTCTGTTTTCTGCTGAATTTACTCTCTATTTTATGCTGCAGCTGTCACTGTTGTACATGGTCTTTGTTATATATATATGATAGACATAAAATATCATATATAATATACTGTACATATATTATGTAAATATTACGTATATATGTTACATTTTATATTGCTATATTTAGTCTATTTATACCTTGCATTGTCCTTTCCATCCTTACACTTTCCATCATTGTAACTGAGCTACTGTGTGGAACAATTTCCCTTGTGGATCATTAAAGTTTGTCTAAGTCCAAAGATACCAGATCTTTATGCTCTAGCATTGATTCTCATATCAAAATATCAATACTTTTGAGATAATGTATATTAACAGGAACAGTGTAACGTAACTACATAATTGAAGACTTTTCTGAATGAAACGCAATTGATGGGAACTACTTTTTCTTCTGCCTTGGTGGTAAGCACGCCGTGCTCAGTCTGTCATTTGTTTATTTAATAAAATGACGACATTTAATCCTCTCTGAGCTGCCACCTTATCAGGGTAGAGAAGTTTGCGTGTCCTAATGATCCGAGGAGCAATGTTGTCCGGGGGCTTTATGCCCCCTTGTAGGGTCTCCCAAGACAAACAGGTCCTAGGTGAGGGATCAGACAAAGAGCAGCTTGAAGACCTTTATGAAGAAGACAAATCATGGACCCAGATTTTCGGAGGGGGGTCACGATGGCGAGAGCCTGGTGGCCGGGCCTGTTCCCATAGGACCCATAGCCCGAAGAGGCAACGTGGGTCATCCCTCCAATGGGTTCACCACCCATAGTAGGGGCCATAGAGGTCGGGTGCAATGTGAGCTGGGCGGCAGCCGAAGGCAGGTCTGCTTGGCGGTCCGATCCTCGGCTACATAAGCTAGTTCTTGGGACGTGGAACCTCACCTCACTGGGGGGGAAGGAGCCTGAGCTACTGCGCGAAGTGGAGAAAATCCGGCTGGATATAGTCAGGACTCACTTCGACGCACAGCAAGGGCTCTGGAACCACTTCTCTCGAGAGGGGCTAGACTCTCTTCCACTCTGGTGTTGCCGGCAGTGAGAGGCGACGGGCTGGGGTGGCAATTCTTGTTGCCCCCCGGCTCAAAGCCTACACGTTGGAGTTCAACCCAGTGGACGAGAGGGTAGCCTCCGTCCGCCTTCGGATGGGGGGACGGGTCCTGACTGTTGTTTGTGCTTACGCACCAAACAGCAGTTCAGAGTACCCACCCTTTTTGGGTACACTCAAGCGAGTACTGGAAAGTGCTCCTCCGGGTGATTCCCTTGTCCTACTGAGGCACTTCCACCGCTCGTGTTGGCAACGACAGTGAAACCTGGAGAGGCGTGATTGGGAAGAATGGCTGCCCAGATCTCAACCTGAGTGGTGTTTTGTTATTGGACTTCTGTGCTCGTCACCGATTGTCCATAACAAACACCATATTCAAACATAAGGGTGTCCATATGTGCAATTGGCACCAGGACACCCTAGGCTGCAGTTCCATGATCGACTTTGTAGTTGTGTCATCGGATTTGCGGCCTCATGTTTCGGACACTCGGGTGATCACCACCTGGTGGTGAGTTGGCTGCGATGGTGGGGGAGGATGCCGGACAGACCTGGCAGGCCCAAACACATTGTGATTGGGTTTGCTGGGAACGTCTGGCAGAGTCTCCTGTCAGAGAGAGTTTCAATTCCCACCTCCGGAAGAACTTTGAACATGTCACGAGGGAGGTGCTGGACATTGAGTCCGAGTGGACCATGTTCCGCACCTCTATTGTCGAGGCAGCTGATTGGAGCTGTGGCCGCAAGGTAGTTGGTGCCTGTCGTGGCGGTAATCCGAGAACCCGTTGGTGGACACCGGCGGTGAGGGATGCCGTCAAGCTGAAGAAAGAGTCCTATCGGGTTCTTTTGGCTCATAGGACTCCGGAGGCAGTGGACAGGTACTGACAGGCCAAGCGGTGTGCAGCTTCAGCGGTCGTGTAGGCAAAAACTCAGACATGGGAGGACTTCGGGGAAGCCATGGAAAACGACTTCCGGACGTCTTCGAAGCGATTCTGGACCACCATCCGCCGCCTCAGGAAGGGAATGCAGTGCACTGTCTACACCAGGTGTCACCAGCGCGTGTCCGCGAGCACCAGGTCGCCCGTAAGGACCAGATGAGTAGCCCGCTGGCCTGTTCTAAAAATAGCTCAAATAGCAGCACTTACCAGTGAGCTGCCTCTATTTTTTTATTTTAGAGATAGGGTGAGAAGCTCTGCCATCCGGGAGGAGTTAAAAGTAAAGCCGCTGCTCCTCCACATCGAGAGGAGCCAGATGAGGTGGTTCGGGCATCTGGTCAGGATGCCACCCGAACGCCTCTCTAAGGAGGTGTTTCGGGCACGTCCGACCGGTAGGACGCTACAGGACACGTTGGGAAGACTATGTTTCCCGGCTGGCCTGGGAACACCTTAAGATTCCCCGGGAAGAGCTGGACGAAGTGGCTGGGGAGAGGAGCGTCTGGGCTTCCCTGCTTAGGCTACTGCCCCCGCGATCCGACCTCGGATAAGCGGAAGAAGATGGATGAGTCACTTAGTATTGTAAAACAGCAGGTGTATTTATCCTTTTCTTGTAGGGTACTAGATAGACTACTTCAGAGTTGAATATAAGAAATAAGATAATGCCCTCATTTTTTACGCCCTGTGATTTTTTTTTTGTTTGAAGAGCAGCAACACTTGAAATACAATATTTTTTTTAATTTTACCAGACACATGAGATATATTTGCATGTATTGGTCAGCTGCCAACCGGACTTATACTCTGTATCAAACTGGAAAGAAAATCAGTGGTATCGCACATTGTTGTAAAGAATCGATGCACAACAAACCTGAAAGCAAGACTCTGAACTTGTCAGCAGAAAGTGAGACTACAGTGGTTTCCGAGGACCCCGACTCTGCTCCTTGAGTCAGCAGCTTCAGCTGAACAACTGGCTCATTGACCTCCTTTAGCTCGCTGGAACTGAGAGTGTAGTCCACGCGCCAGGAAACGGCCTCCAATCTTCCCACTAAAATGAAGCACAGCAAATGTCACTAAGCAACACTCATTAATGCACAGTAAGATCCACATCAATATTGTACTTACATCTCAAGCTCGTCTCTCTTAGTTTGTCCTGCACTGCAGTGTGTTTCTCTTCATACGACTTGCACAGCCCGGTTGTGTGTTCTAAAATAGTTTGTTTGATTAATCATCTCAAAACGTAAAACAACATTAGTAGTAGGCAAGACAAGGCGAGTACATTCAGAAATTGAAAATGTTGCAGACCGAAAGGGTTTAGGCTGAAGTTGAACACTTATTGCGCCTAACCCTAAACATCCTCCACCCCATAATGGTATAACATTGTCCACTTTGCATAGAGTCCTGCACAAATCATACAAAAAGTTTGAACGCTCTAATCAGCAAATGAACTGCAAAAACTCCCCGTCTTTAATTGGTCTCTTAAGTAAATATTAAACCTTTTTCTGGGGGGAATAGAAGTAAGCTCTGCAGGAAAAAAAAAAAATAGGCAACTCTTCTCATGTATGAAAAACAGGCCAGTTTATAACTATCTACTTGACCAGTTATTTTTTTTAAGATTAAATACTGATATCATGTGTACAGTACATGCCAAAAGTTTGGACACACCTCATTCAATGCATTTTATTTTTATTTTCATGACTATTTACATTGTAGATTGTCACTGAAGGCATCAATTATATGAATGAACACATGTGGAGTTATATACGTAACAAAAAAAGATGAAATAACTAAAAACATGTTTTAAATTCTAGTTTCTTCAAAATAGCCACCCTTTGTTCTGATTACTGCTTTGCACACTCTTGGCATTCTCTCGATGAGCTTCAAGCACACCTGTGAAGTGAAAACCATTTCAGGCGACAACCTCTTGAAGCTCAGAGAGAATGCCAAGAGTGTGCAAAGCAGTAATCAGAACAAAGGGTGGCTATTTTGAAGAAACTAGAATACAAAACATGTTTTCAGGTATTTCCCCTTTTTTTGTTAAGTACATAACTCCACATGTGTTCATTCATAGTTTGGATGCCTTCAGTCACAATCTACAATGTAAATGTTTACGTCCTGGGCATGACGTTAAAGTGCATCCGGCAGTGGAGGCTCCACTAAGGGGTTTTGGGGCACTAGGAGGTTAACCCCTTTATTACTGTAACCCCAGGTGACCCTTGCCAAAGGCCTCGTACCTGACTGCCCCCTGGCCAGGGATACGGTGAAGACCTCAACGGTGGAACAGGCGGGGGATGATTGCTAACCCCATGGTGCATCACAACGGCTGGGATGGCGGATGAAGGCTGCAGCAGAAAAGGGTCCCCAGTCCTCTTGGACTCCATGCCACTGGATCCTGACCCAGTGGTGACTGTCTGTGCACCAGTCTCCCCACATCAAAAAATATCACGCACAAGCATCCTCCATAAAGGGATACTCCCCTACCAGGAGGACCGTTAACTCGCTTCGATGATGACAATGTAAATAGTTATGAAAATAGAGAAAAATCATTGGATGAGAAGGTGCGTCCACACCTTTGTGGGGGCAAAAAAGTATTTAGTCAGCAAGTTCTCCCACTTAAAATGATGACAGAGGTCTGTAATTTTCATCATAGGTACACTTCAACTGTGAGAGACAGAATGTGGGGAAAAAATTCACATTGTAGGAATTTTAAAGAATTTATTTGTAAATTATGGTAGAAAATAAGTATTTGGTCAACCATTCAAAGCTCTCACTGATGGATGGAGGTTTTGGCTCAAAATCTCACGATACATGGCCCCATTCATTCTTCCCTTAACACGGATCAATCGTCCTGTCCCCTTAGCAGAAAAACAGCCCCAAAGCATGATGTTTCCACCCCCATGCTTCACAGTAGGTGTGGTGTTCTTGGAATGCAACTCAGTATTCTTCTTCCTCCAAACACCACGAGTTGAGTTTATACCAAAAAGTTCTATTTTGGTTTCATCTGACCACATGACATTCTCCCAATCCTCTGCTGTATCATCCATGTATCCATTTTGGTATAAACTCACATTCTGTCTCTCACAGTTGAAGTGTACCTATGATGAAAATTACAGACCTCTGTCGTCATTTTAAGTGGAGAACTTGCACAATCGCTGGCTGACTAAATACTTCTTTGCCCCACTGTATGTTGTATCTGCTGATGTAAGTTATGTTAAGTTGTGAAAATAAAAATACAGATACCGATACAAAGAGGCCGATACAGATGTACGTAAAAATGCCAAACCTGGGATGATTGGTCGATCTCTAATATAGAGTAGCAGTCGTCAAACATTTAGTAGACTAACCTTTAGGCAGACCAAGCTGCTGTAGCTCACTGGACAAAGATTCACTGTCAACATCATGCTTGGCTGCGCTGGAGTAAATGAAGCTGAGCACGGCCACACTCGCTTTGATGTCTCCACTCTCTGCAACAGTCATCGGCACCAAATCATCCATCCATTTTCATATTGTTTCATAAAAAACATTGCAGAAAAAGACCCAGCATTTGCATTTTCTACAAGCAATTTGCAATACTGCGTGCGTATCTTAGTAACAGAAAAGAAGATTCTTATTCCTTACCAAACTTTGCATCTGCTGTAAGCTTTGTGACCTTATCGTACTAGAAAGATTTTCATAAATCACAGTTTAGTTTTAGGGAAATGTGAATAAAAGAATGTAGGACGCAGTCAAACTTACATCAATGCCCTCACCGAGCAAACCTTTCAGCACTTGGACACAGAGGAGTTTCATCTTAACACTGGACTGCAATAAAGAGGACAAGCAGGATTTGCAACAAATTGTCAGTGGATCATTGAGGTCGACAGGCGGATCGATGCGGCGTCTTCAGTTATGCGGACGCTGTATCGATCCGTTGTGGTGAAGAAGGAGCTGAGCTGGAAGGCAAAGCTCTCAATTTGCCGATCGACCTACGTTCCAATCCTCACCTATGGTCATATGCTTTGGGTCATGGTAAATGGGTTGTACTTGTATAGCACTTTTCTACCCCTTTTTAAGAAGCCCAAAGCTGACCGAAAGGACAAGGTCACGGGTACAAGCGGCCGAAATGAGTTTCCTCCGCCGGATGGCAGGTCTCTCCCTTAGAGATAGGGTGAGAAGCTCTGCCATCCGGGGTGAGCTCAAAGTAAAGCCGCTGCTCCTCCACATGGAGAGGTGTGGTTTGGGTATCTGGTCAGCATGCCACCCGAACGCCTCCCTCGGGAGATGTTTAGGGCATGTCCGACCGGGAGGAGGCCACGGGGAAGACCCAGGACACGTTGGGAAGACTATGTCTCCCGGCTGGCCTGGGAACGCCTCGGGATCCCCCGGGAAGAGCTAGATGACGTGGCTTGGGAGAGGGAAGTCTGGGCTTCCCTGCTTAGGCTGCAGCCCCCGCGACCCGACCTCGGATAAGCCGAAGAAGATGGATGGACGATTGTGAGCACAAAATAAAATAAAAAAAACCTGCTGTTATTTACCATTTTTGCCAGTGTGCTGATTTCGGCAAGGACCCAGTCCGGGCAGTCCAAATCCCCGCAGAAACGGAACCGCTGACCGAGAAACACATCACAAGATGAACGTCGTCTAGCAAGCTATGCTAATAAAGCTACTAGTTTAGTCCGCTAAATACGCGAAACAAGACCAAATCTGCGTTAGTCTGAGCGGCACAAAATAGTTTTATACATCCATTATAGGTGGCGAAAAATGTCTTTAAAAGCAGTGACTGGAAAACTATGTTAATTGATGTGAAGAAAAAGATGCGCTTACCATTGCTAGCCGACAACTGAGCCAAAACACGGAAGTCAACAGGAAGTGGTTTACATAACGGCATCTGATTGGACCATTGATAGTGGGCGGGACTTCTCCACTATCTGTTCTCCGTGCTGATGCTTATTGATTTGTGTATTTAGTGGCATTCCATGAGATTCGGTTGAATGGAATACGTGTTATCAAAACTTGGCACGTAATAACTCTGAGATGTAACTACATTTTGTACATCCCCCTATATGTCAAATATGAGAAATGTGAACGTCCCAGTCACTTTAACAATACATAATACATTTGATTCGTATAGCCCTGCGAGCATGTTCTCTCTCTCTCCCGGTGATGATCCTTCCGCAAGTTCCATCCATCCATTTTCTACCGCTTATTCCCTTTTGGGGTCGCGGGGGGCGCTGGCGCCTATCTCAGCTACAATCGGGCGGAAGGCGGGGTACACCCTGGACATGTCGCCACCTCATCGCAGGGCTAACACAGATAGACAGACAACATTCACACTCACATTCACACACTAGGGCCAATTTAGTGTTGCCAATCAACCTATCCCCAGGTGCATGTCTTTGGAAGTGGGAGGAAGCCGGAGTACCCGGAGGGAACCCACGCATTCACGGGGAGAACATGCAAACTCCACACAGAAAGATCCCGTGCCTGGATTAGAACCCAGGACTGCAGGAACTTCGTATTGTGAGGCAGACGCACTAACCCCTCTACCACCGTGAAGCCCCTTCCGCAAGTTCACCTACGGAAACCTTGTTACGACTTTTACTTCCTCTAGATCAGGGGTGCCCACACTTTTTCTGCAGGCGAGCTACTTTTCAATTGACCAACTCGAGGGGATCTACGTCATTTATATATATCATTTATATTTATTTATTTATGAAAGAGACATTTTTGTAAACAAGTTAAATGTGTTTAATGATAATACAAGCATGTGTAACACATATAGATGTCTTTCTTTCACAAAGACAAGAATATAAGTTGGTGTATTACCTGATTCTGATGACTCGCATTGATTGGAATCAGACAGTAATGATGATAACGCCCACATTTTCAAATGGAGGAGATTAAAAGTTGTCCTTTCTGTACAATACCACATGAAAGTGGTTGGTTTTTGGCATCTAATTCATCCAGCTTCCATACACTTTACAAGAAAAACATTGGCGGCAAATTCCGTAGCTTGCTTGATTGACATTCACGGCACCCGAGGGTCTTGTGAAATGACGCTGGCTGCTGCCAGTTTATTATTATGAAAAAATGACAGAGAGGAAGGCGAGAAACACTTTTTATTTCAACAGACTTTCGTCAAAACTCTAAAGGCCGACTCCACATTTCCTATCTTCACAATAAAAGCCCTGCTTCGTGCTGCCTGCGCTAACAAAATAAGAGTCTCAGAAAGCTGGCGTGCACAAGTGATGTGCACGCCAGCTTTCTGAGGGATCGCTTGTGCACGCCAGTTTTCCGAGACTCTGTATTTAGTTAGCGCAGGCAGCATGAAGCAGGGCTTTTATTGTGAAGATAGGAAATGTGGAGTCGGCCTTTAGAGTTTTGACGGAAGGTACGGCGCGAGAGTCTGTTGAAATAAAAAGTGTTTCTCGCCTTCCTCTCGGTCATATTTTCATAATAATGATCTTGCAGCAGCCAGCGTCATCTCACAAGACCCTCCGGTACCGTGAATGTCATTTAAGTGACGTCTTGGTGAAGATTGATGATCACTCATTTTTAGGTCTATTTTTTTTAAAAGCCTGGGTGGAGATCGACTGACACACCCCCCGCGGTCGACTGGTAGCTCGCGATCGACGTAATGGGCACCCCTGCTCTAGATAGTCAAGTTTGACCGTCTTCTCGGCCTCCGCCAGAGCAACACTTTAGTATGAGGAACATATTCATAGTAACAAAGACTTAAGTTGGAGTTTTTTGGACACTACGGGAACATATTCCAAGTAACAAAAACTTAATTTAGAGTTATTTGGTTAGGGTTAGAGGGTTAGGGGTATTATGTTACTAATTTGGACGTCAATAAGCAACTAATTAATGGTGAATATGTTCCCCATACTAAAGTGTTACTATTTTTTTTTTTACTGGTGCACAAAATGAACCGCGCATGAACATCACCTTGTTCAAACAACAAAACCAACACAGTGCATAAACTCACAACAAATTACACACCTGCAAATCAGTGACTTCTGCTGTTGCCGTATCTGTAATATGCCGATAGGGAGAAGTTTGTATTTACACAAGGAGTCAAATACGTCTTGACCTCCACCGAACCCCTAAGGTTCGATCAAACCCAGGTTAAGAACCACTGACTTAAACGGGTTTGGCACTGTAAGTGTAGTGTAACTTATTTTTATTGTATTCTGAGCATGCAGAGCTATAAACTAATTAACATTTTTTTTTAAGTATTGGTCTCATGATCTCATCAGAAAATTAACAAAAAAAACAGATGAGTAGATACTGCAAAAAAAAAACAACAACAAAAAAAACTGTAGATTTACCAGCAGAGGGAGCCATTTTATTGCTTTAACGTTGTTGGCACTGTAAGTGTCAAGGAACTTATTATAATGTAAGCAAACAGAGCTATAAACTAATTTACTGTTTTTTTAAGTATTGGTCTCATCATAACATTAACAAACAAACAGATGAGTAGATACTGCAAAAAGAAAAAGTCAAATTACCAGCAGAACATTAAAAAAACAGATGGATGAACAGATACTGCAAAAAACAAACAAAAACAACCAGCCAAATTACCAGCAGAGGGAGCCATTTCATTACTTTAGCGTTGTTGGCACTGTAAGTGTTGTCTGACTTATTTTTATTGTAATGTAAGCAATCAGAGCTAATAATTTACAATTTTTTTTTCAGTATTGATTTCACCAGAACTTAAAAAAAAAAACCAGATATATGAGCATATACTGCAAAAAGAAAAAAAAAGTCAATTTACCAGCAGAGGGAGACATTTAATCACTTTTGCATTGTTGGCACTGTAAGTGTTGTCCAAACGTAATTTTATTATAATGTAAGCAAGCAGAGCTATAAACTAATTTACAGTTTTTTTTTTAAGTATTGGTCTCATCAGAAAATTAACAAAAAAAAAAAAAGATGAGTAGATACTGCAAAAAAAAAGAAAAAGAAAAAAAATAGTAAATTTACCAGCAGAGGGAGCCATTTCATTACTTTAACGTTGTTGGCACTGTAAGTGTTAAGGAAATTATTATAATGTAAGCAAACAGAGCTATAAACTAATTTACAGTTTTTTAAAGTATTGTTCTCATCAGAACATTAGAAAAACAAACAGATGAGTAGATACTGCAAAAAGAAAAAGTGAAATTACCAGCAGAACATTAAAAAAACAGATGGATGAGCAGATACTGCAAAAACCCCCCAAAAAACCCAGCCAAATAACCAGCAGAGGGAGCCATTTCACTACTTTAGCGTTGTTGGCACTGTAAGTGTTGTCCGTCTTATTTTTATTGTAATGTAGGCAATCAGAGCTAATAATTTACTCTTTTTTTTAAAGTATTGATTTCACCAGAACTTAAAAAAACAAAACAGATATATGAGCAGATACTGCAAAAAAAAAAAAAAAAAAAAAGTCAAATTACCAGCAGAGGGAGACATTTCATCACTTTTGCATTGTTGGCACTGTAAGTGTTGTGTAACGTAATTTTATTATAATGTAAGCAAGCAGAGCTATAAACTAATTTACAGTTTTTTTTTAAGTATTGGTCTCATCAGAAAAATAACCAAAAAAAAAAGATGAGTAGAAACTGCAAAAAAAAAAGAAAAAAAAAAGTAAATTTACCAGCAGAGGGAGACATTTCATCACTTTTGCATTGTTGGCACTGTAAGTGTTGTCCAACGTAATTTTATTATAATGTAAGCAAGCAGAGCTATAAACTAATTTACAGTTGTTTTTTTTAAGTATTGGTCTCATCAGAAAATTAACAAAAAAAAAAGATGAGTAGATACTGCAAAAAAAAAAGAAAAGAAAAAAAAAGTAAATTTACCAGCAGAGGGAGCCATTTCATTACTTTAACGTTGTTGGCACTGTAAGTGTTAAGGAAATTATTATAATGTAAGCAAACAGAGCTATAAACTAATTTACAGTTTTTTAAGTATTGGTCTCATCAGAACATTAACAAACAAACAGATGAGTAGATACTGCAAAAAGAAAAAGTCAAATTACCAGCAGAACATTAAAAAAACAGATGGATGAGCAGATACTGCAAAAAAACAACAAAAAAAAGCAGCCAAATAACCAGCAGAGGGAGCCATTTCATTACTTTAGCGTTGTTGGCACTGTAAGTGTTGTCTGTCTTATTTTTATTGTAATGTAAGCAATCAGAGCTAATAATTTACTCTTTTTTTTAAAGTATTGATTTCACCAGAACTTAAAAAAACTAAACAGATATATGAGCAGATACTGCAAAAAAAAAAAAAAAAAAATAGTCAAATTACCAGCAGAGGGAGACATTTCATCACTTTTGCATTGTTGGCACTGTAAGTGTTGTGTAACGTAATTTTATTATAATGTAAGCAAGCAGAGCTATAAACTAATTTACAGGTTTTTTTTTTTAAGTCTTGGTCTCATCAGAAAATTAACAAAAAAAAGAGTAGAAACTGCAAAAAAAAAGAAAAAAAAAGTAAATTTACCAGCAGAGGGAGACATTTCATCACTTTTGCATTGTTGGCACTGTAAGTGTTGTCCAACGTAATTTTATTATAATGTAAGCAAGCAGAGCTATAAACTAATTTACAGGTTTTTTTTTTTAAGTATTGGTCTCATCAGAAAATTAACAAAAAAATAAGATGAGAAAATTAACAAAAAAAAGAGTAGAAACTGCAAAAAAAAAAGAAAAAAAAAGTAAATTTACCAGCAGAGGGAGACATTTCATCACTTTTGCATTGTTGGCACTGTAAGTGTTGTCCAACGTAATTTTATTATAATGTAAGCAAGCAGAGCTATAAACTAATTTACAGGTTTTTTTTTTTAAGTATTGGTCTCATCAGAAAATTAACAAAAAAAAAAGATGATACTGCAAAAAAAAAAGAAAAGAAAAAAAAAGTAAATTTACCAGCAGAGGGAGCCATTTCATTACTTTAACGTTGTTGGCACTGTAAGTGTTAAGGAACTTATTATAATGTAAGCAAACAGAGCTATAAACTAATTTACAGTTTTTTTAAGTATTGGTCTCATCATAACATTAACAAACAAACAGATGAGCAGATACTGCAAAAAGAAAAAGTCAAATTACCAGCAGAACATTAAAAAAACAGATGGATGAGCAGATACTGCAAAAAAAACAAAAAACAAAAAACAGCCAAATTACCAGCAGAGGGAGCCATTTCACTACTTTAGCGTTGTTGGCACTGTAAGTGTTGTCTGACTTATTTTTATTGTAATGTAGGCAATCAGAGCTAATAATTTACTCTTTTTTTTAAAGTATTGATTTCACCAGAACTTAAAAAAACAAAACAGATATATGAGCAGATACTGCAAAAAAAAAAGAAAAGAAAAAAAAAGTAAATTTACCAGCAGAGGGAGCCATTTCATTACTTTAACGTTGTTGGCACTGTAAGTGTTAAGGAACTTATTATAATGTAAGCAAACAGAGCTATAAACTAATTTACAGTTTTTTTAAGTATTGGTCTCATCATAACATTAACAAACAAACAGATGAGCAGATACTGCAAAAAGAAAAAGTCAAATTACCAGCAGAACATTAAAAAAACAGATGGATGAGCAGATACTGCAAAAAAAACAAAAAACAAAAAACAGCCAAATTACCAGCAGAGGGAGCCATTTCACTACTTTAGCGTTGTTGGCACTGTAAGTGTTGTCCGTCTTATTTTTATTGTAATGTAAGCAAGCAGAGCTAATAATTAACTTTTTTTTTTTTAAGTATTGACTTCACCAGAACTAAAAAAAACAAAAAACAGATATAGTATATGAGCAGATACTGCAAAAAGAAAAAAAAAAGTCAAATTACCAGCAGAGGGAGCCATTTCATCACTTTTGCATTGTTGGCACTGTAAGTGTTGTCCGTCTTATTTTTATTATAATGTAAGCAAGCAGAGCTATAAACTAATTTACAGTTTTTTAAGTATTGGTCTCATCAGAAAATTAACAAAAAAAAAAAGATGAGTAGATACTGCCAAAAAAAAAGAAAAGAGAAAAAAAAGTAAATTTACCAGCAGAGGGAGCCATTTCATTACTTTAGCGTTGTTGGCACTGTAAGTGTTGTCCGTCTTATTTTTATTGTAATGTAAGCAAGCAGAGCTAATAATTTACTTTTTTTTTTAAAGTATTGACTTCACCAGAACTAAAAAAACAAAAAACAGATATAGTATATGAGCAGATACTGCAAAAAGAAAAAAAAAAGTCAAATTACCAGCAGAGGGAGACATTTCATCACTTTTGCATTGTTGGCACTGTAAGTGTTGTGTAACGTAATTTTATTATAATGTAAGCAAGCAGAGCTATAAACTAATTTACAGTTTTTCTTGTTGAGTATTGGTTTCATCAGGGCGGCATAGCTCGGTTGGTAGAGTGGCCGTGTCAGCAACTTGAGGGTTGCAGGTTCGATTTCCGCTTGTGCCATCCTAGTTATTGCCGTTGTGTCCTTGGGCAAGACACTTTACCCACCTGCTCCCAGTGCCACCCACACTGGTTTAAATGTAACTTAGATATTGGGTGTCACTATGTAAAGCGCTTTGAGTCACTTGAGATAAGCGCTATATAAATATAATTCACTTCACTTTAGAACATTAAAAAAGATGGATGAGCAGCTACTGCAAAAAGAAATAAACACAATTACCAGCAGAGGGAGCCATTTCATTACTTTAGTGTGGTTGGCACTCTAAGTGCTGTCTAACAGGTTTTACTATAATGTAAGCAAGCAGAGCTATAAACTAATTTACAGTTTTTTTTAGATAAGTATTGGTCTCACCAGAAAATAAAAAAAAGATGAGTAGTACTCTGAAAAAAAGAAAAAAACGTCAAATTACCAGCAGAGGGAGCCATTTCATTACTTTAGCGTTGTTGGCGCTGTAAGTTTGATTGATTGAAACTTTTATTAGTAGATTGCACACATATTCCGTACAATTGACCACTAAATGGTAACACCCCAATATATTTTTCAACTTGTTTAATTTGGGGTCCACGACGTTAATCAATCGTTATTTTATTGAGCTGTCCTCAAAAAGTCAACTCAAGAGACTTTTGTTGAGGCGTGAACACAAAAAGGGCACACTTGTAAAAGAACAAAAACATTTATTCACTATGATAGAAAACAGATGGGATTATAACATTTGTAAATTAAAAATTAGTATGCAACCGCATTTTGTAAAACATGCTCCCGTCAGGCTGAAGCAAGAAGGTTATATACATAGTACGCCTCTTAATTACACTTTGTACACACAACCCGGGTCCACCAACGCTTTAGTTACTTATTGCTTTTTTTTAACATGTGCTAATATCCTCTGCTAGCTCGACGCCTTCAAAAATGTCATAAAATAGAGTCAAACGTATACATATATATTTTTATCTCTCAACTTAAATATCTCTCCCAGCCATTCAACAAACAGAAAGTGGAGAGCGACTCAAGCCGGAACATTCATTAAAAATAATTACAACCAAGAAAGATGAGAAATTGACGTGTTTTTTTTTGTATCTGCAGTTCCAAAGTGGGGGTCGTCCTTCCTTAAGAAAGAAGTAGTTACCGTATTTCCTTGAATTACCGCCGGGTATATAATATGTGCCTGCCTAGAATTACTGCCGGGCCAAACTCCTTTCGAAAAATATTATTTTTATTAGCACGTCTAGAATTTCCACCGGGTCAAACTCGTCACGTCACGAGTGACACTTCACCTGTCATAATTTTCAAAATGGAGGAGGCTGATTTCAATCATTTGAAATCGCCTAAAGGGAAAAAGATTAAGAGCTATTCAGTTGGATTTAAGGTCCAAGCTATTGAATATGCTAAAAAGAACAGTAAGCAGCTATCTTTTATTAATATACCGTAGCTGCGTGTGTCAAATATGAGTCATTAAATGACTCCCGCCTCCTGGTGGTAGAGGGCGCTAGTGATCCTTCTTGCGACTACTCGGCTGCAGAAGAAGTGACAACAAGCAGCAAGAGTGAGCAGCGTGTTTATTTTTTCCTCTCCCTTGCACTTTTAACATGGAGGATTACATATCTAAAATAAAAACAGTTTTCTAAACTGGACTTTCAATCGAAGCAGGAGGTAATAAAGGAAGATCCATCGAGACAGAGAGACTTTTAAAACTGAAGAAAGATAAGGAAGACTTCTATAAACAAGTTATCGATGCTTTTGATCAGAAGGAGCTGCGCATGGACTTCATTTATAAGTAAAGGTAAGACCATAATAACATTTTTTTTATTAAATGTGCTTTTCATGATGGTATCCTTACATCACACTCAAATTTATAAAGGGCAGGCCTAAATTTACCACATGCATTTGGTAAGCGCCGGAGTGAGAAGAGGTTTTAAATTAATGAGCACCCCGGCGGCAATTCAAGGAAATACGGTAAGTCTCCTCCGCTCATCTTGCGAAGCAAGAAATGGTTAAATATGAATGTTAAAATAACGGAAAGAAACAAGACGAGCCTGTTAAAATAATTTAAAATGAAGGTAAAAACAAGAGATAAAGATACTTCAAACGTCACAGTGATCACACAAGGCCGGTCAGGACCTCGGAGACGAGATGGCCTTGGCTCCGCTCCTTCATGTGTAGGTTTTGACCGAGGCCAGTGCTTGTGCTGAGGAGAGAAAGATGTCAAAATGATGCAAAATGTGGTAAACAAACAAAGTTATTCTTGTTTCCAGCTTAAAACGACATCTAACATGCAAATATTACATAACCCAAAACCAGTGAAGATGGCACCTTGTGTAAATCATGTATAAAAACAGAATACATTCATCCATTTTCTACCGCTTGTCCCTTTTGTTGTCGCTGGGGGCGCTGGAACCTATTTCAGCTGCAATCGGGCGGAAGGTGGTGTACACCCTGGACAAGTCGCCACTTCATCGCAGGGCCAACACAGATAGACAACATTCACACACTAGGGACCATTTAGTGTTGCCAATCAACCTATCCCCAGGTGCATGTGTTTGGAGGTGGGAGGGGCCTATCCCCAGGTGCATGTCTTTGGAGGTGGGAGGGGCCTACCCCAGGTGTATGTCTTTGGAGGTGGGAGGGGCCTATCCCCGGGTACATGTCTTTGGAGGTGGGAGGGGCCTATCCCCGGGTGCATGTCTTTGGAGGTGGGAGGGGCCTATCCCCGGGTGCATGTCTTTGGAGGTGGGAGGGGCCTATCCCCAGGTGCATGTCTTTGGAGGTGGGAGGGGCCTATCCCCAGGTGCATGTCTTTGAAGGTGGGAGGGGCTTATCAATTGGTGCATGTCTTTGGAGGTGGGAGGGGCCTACCCCAGGTGTATGTCTTTGGAGGTGGGAGGGGCCTATCCCCGGGTGCATGTCTTTGGAGGTGGGAGGGGCCTATCTCCGGGTGCATGTCTTTGGAGGTGGGAGGGGCCTATCCCCGGGTGCATGTCTTTGGAGGTGGGAGGGGCCTATCCCCGGGTGCATGTCTTTGGAGGTGGGATGGGCCTATCCCCAGGTGCATGTCTTTGGAGGTGGGAGGGGCCTATCCCCAGGTGCATGTCTTTGGAGGTGGGAGGGGCCTATCCCCAGGTGCATGGCTTTGAAGGTGGGAGGGGCTTATCCATTGGTGCATGTCTTTGGAGGTGGGAGGGGCCTATCCCCAGGTGCATGTCTTTGGAGGTGGGAGGAAGCCGGAGTACCCGGAGGGAACCCACACAGTCACAGGGAGAACATGCAAACTCCACACAGAAAGATCCCGAGCCCGGGATTGAACCCAGAATCCAATGATTTGCAAATCCTTTCCAACCTATATTCAATTGAATAAACTCCAAAGACAAGATGCTTAACGTTCGTACTGGTAAAGTCTTGTTATTATTGGCAAATATTAGCTCATTTGGAATCTGATGCCTGCGACGTGTTTCAAAAAAGCTGGCACACGTGGCAAAAAAGACTGAGGAAGTTGAGGAGTGCTCATCAAACACTTATTTGGAACATCCCACAGGCTATTTGGGAACAGGGGGGTGCTATGATTTGGGTATAAAATCAGATCTGTCCTCTCCAAGGTTTCTCATAGTCATTAACATTGACATCCCACTGGGTTGTGAGTTTTTCCTCGCCCTTATGTGGGATCTGAGCCGAGGATGTCGTTGTGGCTTGTGCAGCCATTTGAGACACTTGTGAGTTAGGGCTATATAAATAAACATTGATTGATTGACACAAAGTGACAACTTGACTGGTTTTGGGTTTTGCATCTGCACTAGCAGAGTAAGCATGGTGAGAAGAGAGAGAAGAAGAGGTGGACGAAGGGGCTTACTGGTGCTACTACACACACATGAAGTGAGACCCGTCAGCGAGCTGAGGGTGGGTGTTAGGAGACGGCGGAGGGGGTGGGGAGGATGACGACGGGCTTTTCACTGCAAACAAAACAGATAGGCTTGTTGAACACCACAACACACCCAAACAGCACATTCGAACGACACACCCAAACAACACACCCATAGGACACACCCAAACACCACACCCAAACGACACACCCAAACAGCACACCCAAACGACACACCCATACGACACACCCAAACACCACACCCATAGGACACACCCAAACAACCCACCCAAACGACACACCCAAGCGACAGAACCCATACGACACACCCAAACACCACACCCAAACACCACACCCAAGCGACACACCCAAACGCCACACCCAAATGACACACCCATACGACACACCCAAACACCACACCCAAACGACACACCCAAACAACACACCCAAGCGACACCCATACGACACACCCAAACACCACACCCAAACAACACACCCAAACAACCCACCCAAACACCACACCCAAGCGACACACCCAAATGCCACACCCAAACGACACACCCAAGCGACACACCCAAGCGACACCCATACGACACACCCAAACACCACACCCAAACGACACACTCGAACAACCCACCCAAACGACACACCCAAGGGACACAACCAAGCGACACACCCAAACGCCACACCCTAATGCCACGCCCAAACACCACACCCAAGCAACACACTCAAACGCCACACCCAAGCAACACACCCAAGCGACACACCCAAACGACACACCAAAACGACACACCCAAGCGACACACCCAAGCAACACACACAAGCGACACACCGAAACAACACACCCAAACAACACACTCAAGCAACACACCGAAACAACACACCAAAAAAACACACTCAAGAAACACACCCAAACAACACACCCAAGCAACACACTCAAGCAACACAACCAAGCAACACAACCAAGCAACACAACCAAGCAACACACCCAAGCAACACACCCAAGCAACACACCCAAAAAACAAACCCAAGCAACACACCCAAGCAACACACCCAAGCAACACACCCAAAAAACAAACCCAAGCAACACACCCAAGCAACACACCTAAGCACCACACCCAAGCAACACACTCAAGCAACACAACCAAGCGACACACCCAAGCGACACACCCAAGAAACACACCCAAACAACACACCTAAGCAACACACCCAAGCAACACACCCAAGCAACACAACCAAGCAACACACCCAAACAACACACTCAAGCAACACACCCAAACAACACACCCAAGCAACACACCCAAACATCACACCCAAGCGACACACCCAAACAACACACCCAAGCAACACACCCAAGCGACACACCCAAACAACACACCCAAACAACACACCCAAGCAACACAACCAGGCAACACACCCAAACATCACACCCAAGCGACACACCCAAACAACACACCCAAGCAACACAACCAGGCAACACACCCAAACGACACACCCAAACAACACACCCAAACGACACACCCAAACAACACACCCAAGCAACA